>NC_061119.1:201803745-201958289 GCF_002878395.1 Capsicum annuum | reverse complement strand
TAAAATTAAATTATCTTCAAATTTAAAAGTGAAATTAATTTTTTTTAACTGGACTAATAATAAATATCACATAAATTGAAAAGTAGAAAATAATGTCTACCTAATGGTTTGCCTATTGTTACCCTAACATGACATAATTGTGGGAAAATTTGTTGTACAACCAATATATTCTTTAGTAAATTATATAAATGCTTCTCATAAACTTTTGACAGATAAACACTAATGCATGTTTATGTTAAACACACAAGCAGAATAACTCACAAGAATAATAATGGTGAAGTTTGTAGGGGAACTCAATCTAATCAAAAGTTCTCTTCTTCTTTTTTTGTGACTTTTTTTTAATTTATAATACTTGAAATTTTAAAAAATGTTTCCATTATATGTTAAATTCTCCAAAAGTAGTGATCTTTGAGAGAGTCTAACACAAATACGTATGCAACATTCTTGAAAAGTTTGAGTGACGAAATTTCTAGTTTTATTTGATTGGATGATCAAACTTGTTTAATGCCATACAAATGGCACAAATAAAGACAAGCTTTTGAACAATCCATGCTTATTTTCTTTGATCATTCTTACATATTGATCCCAAGAGTTGGCTTCATGGTCTTATAAAGTAAACATGATTTCCTGCAAGAGTGGAAGATTTCATATTAGATATTCTATTATAGTTTGAGATGCATTTAAAATTTAAGTTCAGTCAGTTAATATAAAACATATAAAAAAAAAAAAGGATTAAAATTGCTCATTTATTATTCGATGAGGAGCACTTTTGACGTCTGTTAGAAAAGTGATAATTTTATACTTTCGTCGTGACAAAAGTGGGTTGTCATTTATGACTTTAGTGGACTAACCTATCGTTATTGCCTCTTAAACCCGGTCCAACCCTATCGATTCACGATTTCAATCAATTCAAACCCTAAATAAAATTCAATTAAACCCCTAATTTTAATGAAGAGCAAAATGTGCTTCTCATGAAATAGTAGAGGGGTAAACGACTAAGTTCTTAGAGAGTAGTAGAACATTTTTCTTAGCAAGATTATGCTAAGTTCTTCCAAAATTCATTCGTTAGAAGTTATATTGTATACAAGGAGAAAACTATTCTTCATGTATTTATAGTACATATTGATTAATCTTTCTGGCTTTTTCATGTGTTTGCTTTTTTATATTTAAAATCTTTTTAATGATAATCCTAGCTCAGTATTTTTGTATAAGAGAAAGATTATAGTTAAGAAGATTAATTACAACAACATATTAAACATAATTCCACAAGTGAACTACAGAAGAATAGTGATTGATCTAATACAAATTACCTTTAAATAATTACATAACATCGCAACTTATCTTTATTAAATTACATAAAATTCCTACTCTTTTTATTAATTATCTAAATTAGTTGTTTGTTAAAACAACCGGATATGTCTACAAACACATAAATTCTCGGATACATAATTTTAATTACGTATCTCTCTTTGGTTTAGTTAATCTATTATGTATCTCGACTAACTAATTTCAAAAATAAATGTATCTCAGTATCAAAATCATGTATCTCAATTTTCAAAATTATGTATCCGAGTAAAAATGAAGCAGTTGACTGTTATATTTTTAAGTTCAAAAATTATGTATCTCAACTTTAAAATTATATATTCGAATACTAATTATGTATCCAAAACTTAGAAAATAAAGGACTATTTATAATTTAGCAAAAAGTAGAGATGAAAAATAATTAGAAATAAACTTGTTCGAATTTATACAAAATTCACATTAATAAATGAAAGAGACTTGAGAAAAATACCTGAGCTAGCTCATACAGTTGACATTGTCTTAATTTGATGATCTAGAATGTGACAATTAAACATTCTTGGAATAATCAAATGAGCAAATAGTACAAGGAATTAAACAACCATTGTGTTTTTTCCCCATTTTTGATGTATAAAAATATAGCATAAGCTTTATTTATAGCACTTTCAACTTGAAAATGAACTGACGGATATTAGAGCAAGTGATACCTTTTTATAGGTTCATTGAACCTGGTCATTCCTCCTTTGCATTTCATGCAAACCTTTTAGGAAAAAGACTAAAAATATCATTCAACTATTCAAAATGGTTCATTTATACCGTTATTTTAAAAAAATTAGCTTATCTACGTCATTGTCACTAAAAAAAAAATAATAATTTTGTACCATTATTTTGCAACGATAAATTTGCAAAACTATTTTTTTCCACCTGACCTCTTATTAAGAATTCACGTCACCAAATCTAAATCAACCAATATTACTTAAATCAAAATAAAAAAAATTCTGCTCATTAAAATAAAATCCGACACAATTAATAAATTTGGTTTTATTTTTAATTAGTTCAATTTTTATTTTTAATAAGTCCAATTTTTTAGTTTAACTGTGTGGATCAAATTTTATTTTAATGGGTCCAATTTTTAATATTTTATTTTAGTAAATCCAATTTTTAATTTTTTCATTTTAAGTAATATTGATTGATTTGGATATGATAATGTGGACCTCTGATAAGACGTCACATGGCAAAAATAATTTTGTAAAAATCATGATTATAAAATAATGATACGAATAAACTTTTCTGTAACGGCAGTGGCATAGATGAGTCAAACTTTCAATGGTAATGACATAAATAATCTAAACTTATAATGATTTGATAAAAATCAGTCATTTCTAATAATTCGATACCATATTTATTTATTTATTCAAGTTTTTATATATCGTCGACTTAAGAAATTTTTACATCATCAAATTATTTTTTTCCTGTTATAATTGGTAACTTGCGGTAATTTTATAATTATAAATATCTCGTATATAATTTAATAATATAAATAGCATCTTATACTGATTATATATACAACTTAAACTTATTTAATTAAGTACCAACCCTACCTAAAATATATGATGCAACTATTCTTTTCACTTTTGTCCTTTTGTCATGATGGACCTCTCGCAGGCTGTATGACCTAACTCTTTTCAAAAAGTTGTTAATTGATGATTACTTTATATTAATTATTAAATAATTAATGTTTTTAAGAATTTACACTTAATCAATATTTGTATTATATCAAATAAGATTACGATAGTTAATGATTTAACGCAAAAGGGTTTAAAATATCCTTAATATATTAGAAATGATTCAAAAATATACTTCTTTCATTTACTATATTAAAAATGCTCCTCCGTCCATCTATTTGGATAAAAAATAACTTTAAGATTAAATTTAAGTCTAAAATTATCCTTCCTTTTAACGAAAGCTGATATGACATAAATAAAAAATTTAAAATTAAATATGTAACATTATTTTATTTATTTTTGTTGATCCAGATGTAATTAGACCCAAATTCATTCATAATCATATTCATTAATCCAACCCAATTAAAATGTCCCAAGACTGTTTCATCTACCTCCAACCCATGTCTGCTCAAGCTCTCGTTATGTATACCCAATTTAGTTATGTTTTTTGTGAACATTTAATGTGCTTAATAGTTAAAATAAATCAAAAACTGTAAGTTGATTACTCCCTAACTGTGAATCTTTTACTTTACACCATTCCTAATATGTTTTACGAACTCTTAAAATGCTTCTTTGAAAATAGAACTTCTACTCCATTCTGTTTTCATTATTTTATTTGTTCCTAGTTTAATTAATTATTTACTCTTTAATCTTTTTAGTAGAGAAATGATTGTCAGTCATATATGCCATCAACTAAATTCGGACATGGATAGGTTGGAGAAAGAAGAAAAATGTTGGGTCTTTTAATTGGTTTGACTTAATGAATAGGACTATGAATGAATTTGAGTCTAATTATATATAGATTAATAAAAATAATGTCACATATTTAATTAAAACAATTCTTTTGCTAGAAGAAGAGATAATTTTGGACTTAAATTTATCCTCAAGAGAATTTTTTATCCAAATGGGTCGATGAAGGGACATTTTTGATCCCTTCGGTGAAAAAAGATATTTTTGAACCATTTCGAATACGTTAAAGAACATTTTTGACCCTTTTCCGATGATTTAATAAGATGATAATGCATGTTAATTACTCATGATGAAGTGGATCTATCATCCATGTATAAAAAAATGGATCTCATGTATCATACCGTGATTATCACTTGTTGATTTCTTTTAATTGATCGAATAAACACTTCAATTACCACACATCAATAGAGTAACACTCAATGAAAAAAAAATTGTACCTTGAGACAGAAATAAGAGTGAAATAATCAAACTTCCCTCTCAATTAGTAATATTTTCTTTAGGAGTGTCCAAATAAAAACACGATAAATATTTTTATACAGAAGGAGTAATAATTTTTAACCTTTTTAGCTCAACAACATAAATACCAATGTCCTTGTTTGTTTTAGCACATAAAGTCCTTGTCAATTGAATGAAGTTAACAAACCATTAACAATTACATCAATATGCATGACTTTGATTCATCACAAAATTAATAGGCTGGATCATTTGTCACCATTTTTGTAGTTGTTAGCAAAAATTATCATCCTCTCCTTTCATAGGCACGTAGGACCCATTCGGGGAAGCGCTTCCTATCAAGAATTTTGTCATACTAAGGATTCGAATCCGAGATCTCTGGTTAAAGAGTAGTCCCATCCATTGGACCACATCCTTTGGTAGTGGGACAACAGTTTTTATACCATTATATTACACAAGGAAATTAAGCAATGGCAATCGCAGACACAGAAATGCTCAATAAACCCAGAATCTAGCTGAGTGACTTTGATTAATGAATTCATATAAAAGGTAGTTGAAGTACCTGTAACAACAATTTGAAGGCCTAAATGAGCACAGAAGCTCCTAATAAAAGGCAAGTCTCACAAAACACACTTGTTAATAAATTTTCACCACCCGCCACAGCATTGCCGCGTCCCTAGAGCATGTTACTTTTCGAACGAGTCAAGAAATATTAGCGGTTAATCCTCCTCGTCTTGGTCAAAATCTTTAACCTTCACATCAGCGTCCTCTCCATACTGGATGCAATTGTCAATCTGAGATAAGATGTACTGTATGCTGCAAAATGATAGAGAATATTGGTCATTAAAGAGTACATAGCACAAAGCGTGCCTTTCTACGAGCTATGTACACAACACATATGCACAACGCATTATCATTCAAACATCTAATCTATCCCTTATGTCAGAAAGTCTTTGATAAAGTTTACCACCAACCAAGCAATTTCGAAAAGGAAAGGGTAATATCTGGAAAACTAATGCACATCTATCACACTATTGTCAACTTCACATTTTATTTGAGAACAGTTGCACCAAAAATCATAGTATGAACAGGAAGCACGGAGTGAAAACATGAGCACCAGGGACACTAAAAACATCAATACATTCACATTTTCCATCAGTAAATCAAGCTTTAGAAATTGGATATAAATCACATTTCATGTTTTATAGGAAACATAAACCTCTTTCCAGATATTATTTACAAAAAATATAACCAAATACAACTCCATCTTCAACTCAAACTTCAAAATTCCAAATAAATTGAAAAAAAAACTTGGTTTCTATGACCAAACACCTACTTAAATTGACCGCCAGAATATATTACCTGCTCTCTTTTCTCAAGTCAAGAGGGAGAAAGCTCACCATACTGTACTGGTCCACCTGTATACAAGAAAATATCAGCCATTACGGATCACTTTCTTCTCATACCTTTTCATTCAAAAGACCCGAGTCAAGTCACCAATCTAACTTGGGAGAAAGAACCACTTCAAGTTGTCATTGAATACCAATGTTAAAGAGAATAATAGAGATACACAACACATATGATTTGACAATTCAATAACCAATACATAAATTCTTGGAAACATCACAACTATTAGAGCTTACCACTTCAATCAATGATTTGTTAAGCTTTTGAAATTGTGGAGCCATTCGCTGATTCAATTCTGCCAGTAACAGCTGAGGCTCTGGATTCAAGTAACTAAAGGGAAAATGTATTTTAATAAACTTTAAAACAAAAAAGGGACAAAGACATAAAGAAGATAGTTATAGTAGGACTAACTTCTCAACTTCCTTTTTGTTTGTCACAAGATCCATCTTTGATAGAATGTTAACATGGGGTAGTTCAAGTTGAACCATAGCAGAGAGTGAAGCCATACAACCACTTATGAATTTGGTTACATCTGTAATAAACTGTGATACCAAAAGAGCATAAACATCCATGTTCAACAGCAAGTGAGGGAAAAAAGAAGAAGAAATTCAACTTGTAAAGACCACGCACCTGAGAATCAAGTAAATATACAACACAAACATTAAAATTTTTACGCCTTAGGTGTTCCACGAAGTTTTTCAGCACAGGAACATGTGAGAAAAGTTCAATCTGGCCTGTATAATGATAAGAAGTCAGAGTAATCTTCATGTATATGTGTGTTATGTGTCTGTGAATGCATCTGTGCATGAATATATTTGTTATGAGACAAGACTACTGGTCAGTGTAGAAGTTTAGATTATGGGTATTCATAATCAGGAGACAGATGTCCAAAGAGCAACAATATTAAGCTGTAAAAATACAGTTAAGAAACTTAAAAGTACTTTTCCAGAGTTAGATAGGGATTCCATGAATGCAATAGACTAATATGGAATTGCTTTAATCTTCAGTGACTTGACGAAAGAAGCAGAGAGAACACCATAACTATTGTCTTAAGATAGAGAGATGGAGCCCAAGGAGTGGAAAAGGCAGGAGGTTCTCAGTTTGACGTGAGCCTTAAGTGTAATGCATTTGGAAATAACAGGATCTTAAGTTCTCACTCATATATAAGATTGCTCCATCGTTATCCAATAGAGTAACCGACTATTTGGGGAGTATTTAATCGGTATATATTTTTTGAATTCAAGTATTCAATAGGTTACCACCAAAGTCCAAAGTATTTTAAATGAAAATTTATCAGATTTAAGGGACACTGCACATCGTTATATTTAATTAACTCTTCATATAGTTTATGAGTATTGTTAATAAATAGGAATTATAACCAATGCCACTCATGTCCATAAGCAGTATTGTCATCTGTAAACGTCTTAAATATGTTGCATAAACCATTTATCTCAATATTGAATATACGATAGAACCAAAAAAAAAAAAACAGAATCTCAAACTCTCTCTCATTTCACCTACTTTTTCTTTTACTAAACAACTGTCCACTATCCATCAACAGTATATGCAATCAGTTTCCAAGATTAGTCGACATAAACTCTATCCTTGACTAATCATCAAGAGTAAATATATCTGAGATAATGTATTCATGAGATCAAGGAAGGATGTCATGGACATGGATATGACACAAAGAATTAGACTGGAATCTCAAAATTAACCCAGATGCTTTGATACTAATATGTGCAGTAGTACAACATTCCAAAGTGTCATTTAACAAGAAGCACCTAACCCTTGATTTTGATCTATGAACTATCTAAATGGCAAGCATCTGTAAAGACAATTTTAAACAAAATCACAACTACTAGTCAAGTTCTCAGAGAGGGTTAACCACCCTATTCCCCAGAGTATTCACTTACATGAAGTTATGTTAGTTATATTCTTAGCCAACTAACAAAATTCTGTAGTCAAAACACGAGAATTAGCAGTAAATGTGTAAAGGAAAAATATTTACATACCTCTACGATGATTGTACTACTGATAATACGAACAACAAATATTAGAGGGAGAACTACAGTACCTGGGCAGTCAAAGACTAGGTAGTCATCATCCAAGTAGTTTTCCAACTCTTCTGTTAGCCAATCATCTAAATTTTCTTCAAGATGTCTGAGATCACCATCAAGGGCTTACAAATATGACAGGGACAAAAACAGAATGTCGAAGTTTTCAGTCAAAAAAACTGGGACTCAGAAAATGACAATCTTGTCAGGAAAGGATACTCCATGCAATACATAAGGCCACCATTTGGTCCCAGACCAAGTTCTTCCATAACATCATCCAGCGAGATGAGCTCTCGAATGTCTACAGCCAATATCACTAGGTTATTTCTAGAATTACGACACATATTAATTAGCAAACTAATTACTTAAAATACTTTATCTCCACTCACCCATAGCCACTGGATAGTCAAAATTCTCTGCAGCAGGATCTAGGTTCACAATATGGATGGTGCGTCGAGTGGTCTCACAATGTTGATACAAACTAGAGCAGTAAGTGGACTGTAACAGAAAAAAAGTAGTCTAGCTGAAACTAGCCATACCAGGACATTCAAGTATAAAGCATGGATAAGTCCAATACAGAACAATACAATAACACGAAGCAACATAATTCAGCTATCACCTTTCCACTGCCTGCAGGGCCAATAACCAACTGTGCATAGCCCATGATCACTCCCTTTTTCTGTTCCTTCTACGCGTCGGTAGAATCAAGAGATCAACTGAAGACACAAGTTCTGAGAAAATTGAAAATCCGAAAGGCGCCAAGAACTGCAACTAACATGTATGTTGCACACCACACACCGGCCGCTAATAACAAGCTTAGTACATCAGTGTGTCCCATACGCATTATCACGAGAAAAGAGACATCATAATATCACCTGAACTACCCATTTATAGAGTCAAAAAAAAAGAAAAAGAAGTATTGTTGATAACAGCCAAAGGAACTTCAATGAAATAGCCTCATAACAGCCTCTGAAAACTTTACAGCTTGTTTGGATGGTTGTTACCTCTTTTGAGGAAGATCAATTCGTATCATATTGTATTGTGCTATTAGTTTAAATATAACGTTTGTTTGGATTGTTACTTAAACTTTATTTTATCATATCGCTAAATCCATTGTTATGTACCGACGAAAAGTCCTATTTTATGTAACGACCTAATTGATGTCATCGCGTTATTAAATTTTTTTTTTCTTTGTTGATTATCTAATAATCCTATTTAATCCTTTACCATACCCTTTTATAACAGCTTTACCACACACCCTACTTTTCTTGTACGTTTATCTCCATCAAATTAATGATATGTGACACATTATGTAACGATAAAAAACAAAGCAATCTATCCAAACGTAGTATTCATCAAACAAATACAATATAATATGATACACTATGAGACAATGAGTAAGAACAACCATCCAAACAAAAATATAAAATAAATAAATTCAAAAGCTAATGAAGCATAGCAGCAGCCTCACAATGTGGATATCAAGAATTATATATTCAGCTTTCTGTAATAGGCAAAAACTATATGGACAAATAAAAGATTGGCCATCTGTCAACAGTGAGACCCAAGACCCCAAACCTTGAACTTCTTTTACACCGGCCACTATGGTAAAAAGAATACTCCGTCTAGTTCAATATAAGTGAACTGTTGAGACTTTTTTTATAGTCCAAAATAAATGAATTTTTCGAGGTTCAAGAACCTCAACTACTTCACATTTTCACGAAGTTGAATTAAACTACTTAAGAAGAACTCTGGAAGAATCAAACAGGTAATATTGAAAAACTACCCATTAATTTATGTCCTTAAGTATACTTATTAAATTGTTGGGGGGGGGGTTATAAAATGTAGTCCGTGATCTACAAAACATAACAGCAAATAATAAAAAAAGCTATCACACCGCTGGATAATAAAGGAAACACGACACCCACAAGGTAATAATATAAACTAGCTATGCAAAATCATACACATCACCAACACACCACGAACAAGACTAAAAGAAACTACAGGCATAGATACAAACAAACTCTTCCCTACTATTACGGTCGCACTCCTACCTACTAATCCGCGTCCTCCACACCTTCCTATCAAGGGGTCCTCCGTAAGTTGTAACTGCTCTATTTCATGCCTAATCACCTCCCTCTAATATTTCTTCGGCCTAACTCTACCCTGCTAACCATCCATAGCCAGCCTCTCCCACTTCCTTACTGGAGCATCCGTGCCCCTCATCATCACATGCCCGAACCATCGCAACCTTACTTCCCACATCTTGTCATCCACCAAAAGCAATTCTCACCTTCTCCCAACCAATCTCATTTCTAACCTTATCCCTCCTGATAAGCCCAAACATCCATCACAACATCCTCATCTCCGCCACCTTCAACTTTTGGATGTGGGAGTTCTTAACTGGCTACCACTATGCTCCATGCAACATAGCCGGTCGGACTGCCACTTTGTAGAACTTACCTTTAAGCTAAGGAGACACCTTATTACTACACAAGACAGGGAGCCTCCATTTCAACCACCCCGCAATAATACAGTGCATGACATTCTCGTCAATCTCACCATTCCCCTGAATCATAGACCCAAGATACTTGAAACTCTCACACTTCTGAATGGCCTGAGAATCCAGCTTCACTATCACGTCAGCCTCATACGACAAATCACTAAACTTACATTTCAGGTACTCTGTCTTGGTCCTGCTCAACCTAAATCCTTTAGACTCAAAGGTTCTTGCCTCCAAACCTCCAACTCCTCTCTGAGTCTCGTCAATCAAAACAACATCATCCGCAAGGCACCTCTCTTTTAATACGCCGCATCAAAGCATCCATAACCAAGACAAATAATCTCCCTAGTGACTTTGTCATTCACCTTCTCAAGGCAAAGTTGAAATTAAAAGTTTTGTCAAAATCATTTTTTTTTTTAAATAGACTAAAAAGGTGTGAGCATTTATTTTTTGAAACTCCATAACAAGTCAAAATAGGTCAATAAATTTGAAACGGACGGAGTAGTACTTTTATCTCTGCTTGAATTTGAACCTGAGACAAGACATCATCGTTCTCAACCACTTTATTTAACTGGTACCTATCGCTGGTGGGAGATTGACAAGTATTTGGCAACAATTAGTTCGCTCAGATTATCAAAAATAAAAATTACACATAACAAAGAAGTTTTACGATAAGAATATAGGAACCTACAGCATATATTATAGAAAAACTAAAGAGGAAAGCAAAAAAATGTCATCAACTTGCCAGTAATTGACGAGAAATAGGAAGCCTTCTTCTACTTCTTCCACCTATTAGTTTTTTTTTTATTTTTTTATTTGCCTTTTTCTATGCCGCGTATAAAAAAAGCTGCAAAGATATATAGCTGATTTTATTTGGGCCGGGCCAGTGGGCATATAAGCCCAGCCCATCTTAGGCTTTTGAAGGGGGAAATTACGTAGCCGTTTGGACGTGTGAAAATAAATAAATAAATAAATAAATAAATAATATTTTTTGTTTTTAAAGTGAAAAATGATATATGAAAATTGAAAATAGATTTCTCAATCAAATAAATTAGAGTTGTTTTTAGTGAGTGTTTGAATATGAAAATTAAAACTTTTTAGAGTTGGATTTAGAGTTGGAGTTTGGAGTTGTGTTTGGTCATGAATATAAATTAAAGTTGTTTTTGACTTTTTTGCTAGAGAATTTAAGTGAAAACAAGTTTAACTTATTTTTTATGATCAAACACTACAATTTTCACTAAAATGAAATAATTTTTCAAAAAAAATATAAATTCTCATGGTCAAACACTCAAACTTTTGTGAATAATTTAGAGTTAAAAAAGTGAAAATATTTATTTTTATTTTTATTTTTTTTTGGGGGGGGGGGGGGGGGGGACGTGGAATTTTAGAAAGAGTGAAAATAGAATTTGTAGAAATTTATAGCCAAATGCATTTTTCGAAGTACAAATCAGAAAAAGTGAAAAACGTCATTCTGTGAGTGATTTAAAGTGAAAAAAGTGAAAACAATTTTTGAAATTTTTGAAGAAAAAAAAGGTGATAAAAAGGAACTTTTTAAAAGTTCATGGACAAACAAGAAAAAAAATAAAAAAGATTCACGGTCAAATGAATCCTACAGTTTTCAGTCAAAGTGGTCGATCTTACATTTTTTTTCTTTACTTAATAACAAAAAAAAAAAAAAAGACCCTTAATTTGAAAAACTTTGATAATAACATGCTGATAAAGGTTTACCCAATTCATTTGGGGTGGTAGCGTTAGGTGATTTAATTTGATGCATATGTGAACTAGTTCGAATACACCATCATTATAAAAATATTAAAATATACGAACATACAGAAAATCTCGCTAAATTATAATTATAAAGCACTAGATGCTCGAATTGTTGAGTTTTGTGGGTAGGAAACAAGTTGAATTATTATAAAGTTGTGAATTCAGAGATCTAATTAAGGAATCGGGAAGATAGACCCACCACTAAGTAATCACACTAAAACTGAGCCATTATTTTAAATTAAAACTGTATTTTTTGAAATATCTTACACCTTTCTCAAAAAATTATTTCTTACTCTGTTTTTCTGTTAAAATAAAAGTTTGAAAATCTACGCATAAGTCAATTATGCATCAATAATGTAAGACCACTAATTTTCAAAGTCATCTAATATAAGTTTTTTTTACGCCAAAAAAGAAGAGATATTTGAGTAAAGGAAAAAAAATCTAAATATACAATATTATATTATTTATTGCAAGTTATAGCAAATGTTTTAAGTTTGTAAGTTATATCAACTTTTATTAAAAAAAAATTATTATTCTAAATAATCAAATAAAGACCTATTCAAATAAGAAAAATACAGATTTTATATAATTAAAATTAAATATGTTTTTCTTAAAAATAGATGGCAGTTAACAATAGGTACCAATTACACCTCAAATCTATTTTTAACTATTTTTTTCAGTTTTTAAAAAAGATGTGTTTCTGCTTCATATTCCCGATAACTTTGGATTTTTTTTCAACAAAAATATATGATTTTTATATCATAATCTTTCAAAATAATTTGTTGTTTTAGGCGAGATTTTAGGACATAACAATTTCAGTATTTTATGTGAAAATCAAGTTCTTGAATTTGCAAAATTTAAAAATGTGTCATACAATATGAATTGTAATAACTTGCATTCAATCATGATACATCATGGAGGGAGATAGGATGCCATAAGTATATCTTGTTTATCAATTGAATATTTTGCATTGAATCTTTTTTTAAAAAATATATAATATTATTTTATTGACTAATAAAAAGAAATTCAATGAAAAAGTTATAATTATTTTGTATATTTATTTTTGATTATGTGATGTTTACATACTAAATTTTTGAGAAAATGTAATTGAAATTCACAAAAAAAAAAATTTATTAAAAACATAATAGTGTATGATTCTTAGTTGTTAAATGTGTTCATTCCTACATATTGCATTTCGTAAATTATCATGATATTTTATTTGTTGTTTTTACAGGGAGATCAAAAGAATTTGATGTAGAAGAAATTATGTATGATGCAACTACAAAATACAAAGGGCTAGAGATGTAATTGTAACTCAGTTGAGAATAGACACAATTTCGATTCAAGTTGAAGTACTTAATAAATGATAGATGTATGTCAATGATCATACACAATGATGCAGGAGTGAAAATCTATATGGATAAAAAAAAAACAGTTATTGATTTCTTTATAAAGTATTCATTGTACATAACAAAGAAGGATGTATCGAATGAAATAGTAGAACGTAGTGAAAGAGTCATTGTCTGTGTTGAAAATAAAAGATTTAGCGTGAAGCAAAAAAATCTATTTTCAAATAATTCAATTCGTTTGATAGGTATAAATTCGGATGATGAAGTAGTTGGAGAAGAACGTGTTGAAATAATTGGTGAATCAGCTAATTCAAAAATAGTAGTAAGCAGATTTACAAGGATAAAGAAACACTGGCTAAGGTTATGAGTCTACATGCATTTCTAAATCAGTTCTCATATCATACGGAAAAGTTAAGTGCTAGCAAGTATGCATGATATAATTTTTGAAAATATTAACAATAATGTGTTGTATTAATTTTGATATATTTATTGAGTTGTTGATTGTTTAAATTTTAAACAGCTACTAATTAGTTTGTGTAGTGGAGGATTGTACTTGATTTCTTCATTTTCAAGAACAAACAAATCAAACATTTTCAAAATAAGAAAGTATTGTGAGATTCATACATGCTCAATAAAGGACCAAGTTTATGCAAGACATCAAAGGGATTGCAAAGTCGTTGCTGGATTGATTTTAGGTAATTATGTAGACAAAAGAATATACATTCCTAATGATATTGACGCTGATATGTTGAAGGCAAAGTGTCACTCTAAGTTATAATCATGTTTGGTGTGCAAAAATTAAAGCAGTTAAAATATTGCGAGGTGATTCTACTAAGTCATATCAAAAGATCCCAGGATATTTATATATCTTGAAAAAAACATTATCCTGAATTTATCGTCAATTGAACCAAAAATGATGAAAATAAATTATATATATTTTATTTTGTTGGACGCTTCAATTCGGGGATGAGAATATTGCGTGTCAATTTGTTGTTGGTAGAGTAACTCTAAAATCACTTTATGATGAAACCATGCTAATTGCAAACATATTGGACCTAGAAAGTAATGTTATTATTAAATTGTTTATATGAAATCTATTTAAGTGTATAGGTGTGGTATGATTTCTGTAATTTTTATAGCTTGAAAAAGTAATCAACTATTATATTGCAAGTAATTATGTTATGAATGTAGGTCATATACCACCACTCACGTATGATGTTGTTGATTCTGAAAATATTACATCTTAGAAATGATTTTTTGAGAAATTTAGGATTGCACTTGATGATGTGCGTAGTGCCCCGTTGGAATGATAGCATATGAAAAACAACATCAATAGTATATCCCAATTTATCACACCATACATGTATTTGACATTTATGATGCAGCATAAAGAAAAACTTCAGTAAGAATACTGAAGAACTGTATAAACTATTTTTTTCGATGGAGAAGATATATACTCACCAACAATTTAATAAATTATGAAAAGGGTGGACCAAATTGATAAGAGGGTGGGAAGAATTTATTTCAAATTGGCTATCATAAATGGGCAATGATTCATTCTACTATAAAGCGGACTTAAGACTTTGACATCAAATATAGTTGAATTTATAAATAACATCAATCAAAAAGCTAGAAGATTACCCACGATTTCAACAATAGATTTTAAGAGGTTAGTAGTTGGATCATGAAACACAAATCAGGATGAAAAAACAACAAATATGTTAACAAATCTGACTGTCAAATACAATAATATTTTAGCGATTAATGATTTGCTATTCCCAAAAATGACAGTAAGTCCTCTACTTCATTACTTTACAAATTATAGTTATATTAAAAATTATGTCAAAATAAAATATAATTTTTTTGAATATGATGAAAATGTTACGAAGTATGTTTTAAGTATTAATTTTGATTATGAATATAGATAAGAGCATCGAATGAATTCTTGCATACCATTATTGATGGAGCTAAAAAATTTATTATTTATTTGTGAAGTAGAAAATACAGTCGTGAAGAATTTCAATTTGATGAAACATCATATTTTCATGCTATGGATGCTATTATGCATAGAAACGAACACGACAAAAATTATTGTTCATCGTACCATAGCAATACAAAAAATTACGATGCTTATACCATATTAATTAAGCCTCTTTCTTGTGAAAGTACGTAAAAAATATCATATGAAGTATTGGGTGAAATTGTATTGCCACCGAATTCAAAAAGAACTCCCGAAAGGTTATACGTTGAAAGATGAAAAGCATCAAACGAAGAGAAGTGTAAAAGATCAAATCTGACATGTAGTAGTTGTTATCGAGAGAAACACAATAAGACAACATGCCACAAACATGCACTTCCAGCTTAAGTTGAAATTCATATTTTCTATTTTATTCTAGTGTTAAAATACTTTTTATTTATTATTATTTATGTTCATGAATATTGATTTTTATATTTATCATTAATTATTATTTTTGGAGAATTGCAGCTAATATTATTCACAACTTATGATGTTGTTGTGTTTGTAATCAAAGTGTTTTAAATTCAAAATGTAGATTTGTGTTATAAAAATAATGAGTGAGATATAATTTCTATAATTATCTCATATTTTATATTTTACTCTCTTTCATTTGATTGGTAAACTAATATTATCTATAATATGCAGTTTAACATAGAGTATTTTTTAAAATGGTTTAACATTATATTACAAGTTTGTAGTTGTATATATTTTATTAACAACAGATTAAGATGTTAAATGATCTAACTAATATATATAAACTCAAAGCTAGTGACATATATGAGGAGGTACACTAATATCAATTTAATTGAATATGATAAATAATAAATTATGTGTGCAAAATGAATATATAATAATGTACCAGAGAGAATTACATTATCTTATGTATGCAAAAGGCATGATAAACAATATATTAGTTATGTTAATGTAACTTGAATAAAAAACTACACTACAAATTGATTAATATTACAAAATAAGTATACTAAAGTAATAAAACATAGACAATAATGAAAATTAACTTAATAAAATATTTTTAATATAAAATATCTAACGATAGCATCACTAATACGAACTTTAATGACAAAAATGATTAAAGATACTAACATAATTAAACAAAATGCATTACAAAAGATTCTACTCAGTGACACGAACTCTAATGAACAAAACTTATTTTATAAAGTTTAACGATATTTTTTTCAAATAAAAAATGTTTGAACCTACTACATTCAAAGAAACAATAACTGGACAAAGATATCATAACTTGTCACAAACATCTACTTTATTCTTGCTTTTTGAATGATACGATTATAAATTTAAAATTTTGAAACAACTTTTTTGGATCTTTTTAGACAATCATGTTTGCTAGTAACATTTTCAGTTATCTCATTTTTACTGATTGCTCAATTATTTTTCTTTCTTCTTGAATAATATCTAAGACGATGGTTGAAAACATCAAATACTCTACTGAAAGTATCAAATACCCTATAGCTAACAAAGACACGTACAAATATGTCACAGTTACTGAAAAATAAAAATTAAAAAATTCTTTGAAGAAGGAACATGTATATTAAAATAAATAAAATAACAAAGATGTAATTATAACATACTTAGATTGTGGGCTCTATTGGGGTACATTCTTCACAATGACATACTTCAATGGATTAGTCATGGACTTATCAATATATGCAGATTCACGCTGTCATTCAATATCCACTCGTTTGTCATAAAATCAGTGACATGATGAAATCAAGGAATTGAACTTGATCAATAATATTATTTATATGGACATTATCTTTTATTAATGAATCATAAACAGACAAACACCTATATTTAATGCAGAAAACAACTAGTATCCAATGAATGAATTAGTAACATTCACAAAAATGATGATATTATCAATAAAATTTCAAGGTACATTGACAGATATCTAACCTTTAATGTACTGGCTAATATGATTTTCAAGAGTTATACACCTCATGTTTTTGTTCAAACTCAATCACCGCTGCTTAACTGATCAAAGTCATTTAATGAAAAAAGCGTCGACAATAATGTATGTAATCGATTTCATCAAACCGTGCTTTAATTTTTTCGCAAGTAATACGTTATCACATCGACATGGAGATTTAACAAAAATTATATTAGAAAAAGTATAAACACAACGTTATATAAAACAGGAGATCAGTGAGGTTCTATGTAATAAATGATAACAGTGTATTTAGTGATAACAAAAATAAGAAATAATACATTAAGGAAATAAATATCAGTAAATGTCGATCAAAAGACTATCTTAATTTTGTATTTCAAACAAAAACAAAAACACACTAAATTTTAGAATATAAACCAACGTAACTATTGGTTAAATCCACTGAATTTTAAAATATATACCAAATGAGTTGGTATATAACAATCTAGAATATGGGGCACAACTATGAGTGCTCTAAAAGTGCCTAATGTTCAGTAATGCTGCTAGATCGAAAACAATATTCACACCATGACTCTAACTACAACATAGATTGCTAACAATAGTTAGATTAATCAAATGTGGATTAAATATGAATTTTGACTTTACTTTGTTATGTGAAAGTCGATCTAAATCTAAAGATCATTTATATGTTCGTTGCCTTTATACTTAACAAGTTTATGTCAGACTCATACAAAGAATACACAGTATTAAGGTTATGTTTGAGTTAAGATTAACACCACAATTTAATCACATCGTTGTTCAAAACGAAAGTCTTAGAAAGCGTAAGTATTCATAATGATATATGCTAAGTTTGTTTAATGTTAACTAAGAGAAACTAGGGACACTTTGAACAGAAAAGTAGAGCCAAGAATCCTTAGCCAGAAAAATTATGTATTTGTATTATTTTGGAGTTATAAAATAAAATATGCTAGCATTTTATCAACTTTTTTGAAGTACGTCACACATTTTCATAATAAAAATTTACAGCAAACACACAAGTGTATATATGCAACATTTATGTAGAGCAACATTCCTCATATAAAGCATCTAATCAAATAAAATACAGCTAACAAACAAATCTCATTTACAATACGCAGCTACTAACACACACACACATACATTAAGAAAAACAAAGCAGACAATCAAAAATTTCAGAAGCATACCTCATAATTTCATATTTGTCCAGTATGAATTAAAATGTGAAATCAATTATCTTGTTCTTTAAAGTATAAATTATCTTGTTCTTGAAAGCAGTTGTTGCAACACTCCTACATTGAATTTGAAATATAAAATATTTTATTTAATTGAATCATAAAGCATAAAGTAATTTCAAATATTAAAACAATATCTATTGCGTCTTGACTTCGAATCTGAATAACATCAATCAGTGAATTGTTGAATCAACAATTCAGGAGCCTCAAACTCAATATATTCCTCAAAAGGGTGCTTTTTCTTGAAGTACAAAGGACATTTTTCGAAGCTTGAAGCAGATTGGTTATGGCACCTTGCTGAAGATTTGTCAAAAATTAGTGGAGAAATGATATGTGCTTTATTTTTTGGTGCTTTTAATTTTTTAAATATTGATTTCAGAATCACTAATTGAGTCTCGATAAAAAAAATAGTTCATCTAACGATGATTGATCATTGACAATTTTTTTTTTAACTTGAATATTACAAACTGTGAAAAAAAAAACATAAAGACTCATATTGGGTCTTTTAATATTGTAAGAATTTGTTATTTAACAAATATATTTTGATATGAAAGCATTAAAATATTACCATCCAATTGTGCAAAAATATCGCTAAAAAATATATCTTTTTTGTTGATTGAATCAACAAGAACTTCATCTTTCTTTTTTATTGCACTTAGTGTTTGTAATACAACTTTCAAATTTTCAGGACAAGCATAATATGTTAATAAAAAAAATATAAAAAAAAATGATAATTAACTAAAATAAATATATACTATATGAGTAGTATTGATAATAAGTAAAAAATAATCAAATTAAAAATCATGAATGAGCATTAAAAACTAAACCTCTTTTTTAGAAAATTCAGAAGACTATTGTTTAATAGATCTTAATTCATTCAACATCATCTTCACAAATTCAACAGCATATTGAGGCTCCTTGAATTGACTGTCAATCTGAAAAAAAATATAAAAAATGAAAACAACTATCAAACATTACATTTTCTATAATAATTAGTGTTAGATTACTACTATATACTACATAAGAGAGAATTTGAGATTTTGATAGTTCTCGCATGAAGTCTTTTTGTCAATTTTATTCTTAATTTAAGTTTTAACTATTCTACAAATTTTCATCCATTTTGATAAGTTTGGACAATTATATAGACTATTAAATGCTATAAAGTGATGAGTCATGATAAAATGACAGTGACACCATAAAAAATTATTTATACAATCAATTCAAAATCGATATAAAAGTTTGTTCTCTTTCGACTTTATGAAAATGTGTATTAATCTTATTTCAATTTATCATTTTTTTTAAAATAAATTTATCATGAACAAATAAATATAGTATCTTCACATTCTCTTTCTAACTTAGTACAAGCTTAGTTATTAAATCAAAAATTATATTTTATGCATAGCTAAAAATGTTTGAAAAGTTTTTTTTTTTTTTTAATTCAACTTAACGCTCAAAATATTAATGATACTAAATAATGAAAAAAATGAGTAATTCTTTTTCACATTTTTCGATAATGATAGTTTGAGCAAATAATAGAATAATGAATATTTTATATAATTTAGGATAAAATAATAATTTAACATGAAATATTAAAGTTTCATATACGTTTAAAAATTATCAATATAAATTTCTTAACATGTTTTTAAGGCAAAAGAAATTATTAAAGTTAAAAAATAATAGCTTTTCATTTTCTTTCGTATGGTTTAATATGAAGAAACATTTACAAAAGTATTTTGTTGAATCAAGTCTTTTAATTATTTAAATTAAATTATCTTATTTATAAGTTAACTTTATCATACAACAATTTGTAGTATTAATATTTATTATATTACTTTGAATGTCAGAATTTATTTATTTTTTATAATAAATGAGTTAACTAAAATAAGTTCAATTGAGAAAAATTTAAAGAAAAATAGATTAGCCAATATAAGTTGAATTGAGAAAAAATGATGAAGTTAATTCAACATATGACATAACTTGATTTGAATCATTGAAGACTTTAATCTGCAAAACTATCATTAAAATAAAAAGAAGAATAGTTTTGGTGCATGTGTTTGAAACTAAAAAGAAAATCTAAAATATACACTAAGAAAAAAATTATTCTTCTAATTTATAAAAAAAAATATCATTTGATTAATATTAGAAATATTGGAATGTTGTTGAACTGACTTTATAACTAATGTAATGTCACAAAGATAAAATAAAAATAAAAAACAAGAGTAGCAACAAGATTTAAAAAAATTACAAATATAAAATTTAATACTAAATTTGGACCCGAGCTTAGCACAAGCTAAACACGACTAGTATTATTAATATATATTGATATATGAAGACAAACACTATACAACTTTAATAATTCATAAAATTGAAATTATAATATCATTTGTTGAATAGATTTCAAGTTAAATTTACTTTACGAGCATGAACACATATACTTAAATTTTCAAAACTGAAACAGATTAACAATATGATGATAGATAGATAGATTAAACACACCTTCTTTTGATATCCTATCATTTCTTTGAAAATTTATACATATACAATTATAAAGTTCTCAGGTAAGAGTACAAATGAAAAATATAGTGACACAAAATAAATTTAGAAATTTATTATACTGAAATAATAATGTGTATTATAACAGTATGTATACATTCCAAAACAAACCTTCTCATGAAATATCGACATATCAACACAGACTTGAACATACACATATGAAAAAATCAACCACATCATTTATAAAAATACTATACATGATGAATAACTAGTAGAAGATTAATTTATATTTATAACATATATTAATCATTTTCTTCTTTAATTCAAGAAATGCATCTTCAGTTACGTCTGATTTAGAATGAGCTTAACTATTATGATCGCCTTGACTGAAAATGTCCTGATGAATAGCTCTCAAATTGAATTTCACCACATCTTCATTCGTGAACATAATATTTCTAAACTCATACTGACATTTAAACAAGAACTTAACACTTACTATTATAATGATATGCCCTAAAATAGTTAGTGCATACAAATAATACACATATAAATATAAGTAAATTATTGTGTTACACAAAATATTTATTTTAAAAAACCATTAAAATATAACTATTACCTCATTGTTGTAACTCTTGAATATTGTAGACTGAAGATAATCATAATAAATAGGTTCTTTAGATGACTCATAGTTTAAAATTCGAGGAGTTTGAAATCCAACAAGATTAGCAGCAGATTTATCAAGGTCTAAACATTACTCATAATGACAAATTTGAAGCGTAAGATGAAAGCCACCAAAAGTAAAAGATGATGGATTTGTTTTCAACCCATGACTACATGTTCTTTTTAGAAATCTAAAACTCTCACTTCCTCAATCATACTTCAAGTATTGGCCTGATACTATCAAGTCAAAATGAAACTTCTTAATGAACTTTATTAGAAATCTGATTATAAAGTACAAGATTTTAATTTTGTACAAATTTTCATCTCGAAAAATCATCTTCTTATCAACAAATTATCATCATAAAAAATTGATCTCCTGACTTTTTCAGACCCAAATAATATCTATTCATTAATTTACTTTTTACTTTTGAATCAGACACAAAATTAGACTTCTTACAACATTTCAAACTACTAACTATACAAAGTTATCTCTTGCCACAATGCAGATTCTTTCTGTTGATACTAAAGATGAACAAATCATCCCTGGTGTTATTTGATTCTGCATGTAATAAACTAGAAAAAGTTACGATTGCACTTTCAAATACTGTCTATTTTAAAACTATCCAAATGATTTTTTTTGAATAATTTAAAATGCACTTCTTTCCTCTCTATCTAAGGTCATCAAACACATTAACCTTAATGTATGATGACTCGTGACTATACTGGTTTTTTTTTTCCTGAAATTAAAGATCAAATAACAATGCTATATTAAATATTTTAATATCAAATAAACTAAAAAAATTGAACTATAGAACACATAAATTTGATCAACACATGGCAACTATATTTATAACAAAATGTAACAAAGCAGACAACAAAACAATAAAGTTGAATTTAAAAAAATTAAAAGAAAAGGATTATGAAATCTAATTGACATTCATGTCATTTAAAAAAATATGTACAATACTAATATTATATCATTATAATACGAAAAAAATAAGTCAAAAATCACAATATACTACCCTTACAATTTTTTCTTGTCAACCTTCTTATCAATATTTTGTCAACTGTCCCATCAAACTTGCACCTTGTAACTCGAATCTTTTTATGATTTTCAATTTTTTTATTTTGTGAGTGAGAATTTCTTCTTCAAAATCATAATTCGATAAGTCACATTGGTAGAGTTGACTGGAGTACCCTTGTTTCTAGTTAAAGCTCCTATATTAAGCTTGAATGTGGCTTACTTGACACCTAGAAGTTGGACTAGATACCTTAACCTAGTTTGGGGTATGGTGTGCCTAATTATAGAAATTGAGGTTTAGAAGTGGGATCGTCCGGCCCACTTAGGCCAAGACTCGGGTTAGCCTTGTGGGCTTAGTTGCGGATGATATACATAGATGAGGCTAGTAAACCTTAGTATAAGGTTACTTCGTAACTTGGTAACTTGTATTGATATTCCCCGGATTGTGGCTTTTTGAGCTATGGCTATGATGCTCCTTGTAGAAGTGATATTGGGCATGTAGAGATGATATTCTTCCTAGATACGTTATGTGGCCTATAGAGATGCTACCTTCCCCTTAGACTTTATGTTTGACCTATAGAGATGTTATTTCCTCTTAGATATGATATTGAGCTATAAAGATGCTATTTCCTTTTAGATATGATATTAGCCTATAGAGATGTTATTTCATGCTATAGAGATGTTATTTCCTCTTAGATATGATATTGGCCTATAGAGATGCTATTTCTTCTTAGATATGATTGTTGTGCATATAGAGATGTTATCTCCTTTTTGGTTATGATTGTTGGGCCTATAGAGCCAATATTCCACTTAGATATGATATTATCCTAAAGGGGTGATATTTTTCATAGTCATGAGGTATGACCTATTGATATAAGACATCCTATGTGAGAGATAATTACATACTTATTGATACTATGCCTCTTAGATGTGAGATGTCTCCTATATGAGAGATGATTACATGCTTATTGATATTATACCTCTTAAGTGCGAGGTGTCTTTTACATGTGAGATAACTAGGGATGAACTCAGTCTAGTTCAGTCAATCAATACGATCAGTAACAGTCCAGTCAAGCCTAGTATAGTCTAGTAATCAGTTCAGTGTCCTTTCAATTGAGAGTAGGATTCAACACCGAACAAACCCAGGGATGGGGGGCATTCCTACCAGCACAAGGTTTGATCTTTAGTAGCAATCCATGCATTACAGAACTATGTAGCCAGCGTAGGATAAGACGTCTTCCTGCCAAACTAGGGTTGACGCAACCATACATATAAATTATGGGTCTTTCTGCCAGATTAAGGTTTACCCAGCCCTGTTAGTATCCCTTGGCAAGGTGCTAACACTCTTCTAACTAGGGTTACAGGTTGGACCCCAACTCAGCTTATATCAGGGTATGTAGGTTAGATAAACACTCCCACAATTACAGTTTCAGTTCCAGACTCAGTATAGAACTCAGTTCAGTTCTATAGAATTAGGACTGTCAGAAATAGTCACCTAGTTATTAGTAATTCAGTTATCAGAAATCTCAGATATCAGTAACTCCGTTATCAAAACTTAGTATTTAGTTTCAATATGATCTCGGATACAGTATATATGCATAGGATTGCATACTCAGTATTTATAATAGTCCCAGTTATCCATGTACTCTCATTCAGTCATGTTCATATCATTCAGTCAGTCATCAACTCATGCATATAAACTTATGTATATCAGTCTACCTCACTTAGAATACCAGTACATTCAAAGTACTGACGTATACCTTGTCTTTTGTGCTATGATATTTTATATCATAGGTTCAGATGTATGGGCTTCAAATCATACTCAGCAGTTCAGATTATTAGCAGCGACTACAGTGGTGAGTCCTTATATTTCGAGGACTAAGTTATTCTTTTCAGTATTTTAGTAGACTCATTTTATTCAGTTGTTGGAGTTAGTTGGGGACTTGTCCCATCAACTCTCCATTCAGACTGTTAGAGGCTTTCAACTAGATTATTTCAAATAGTTGTTTATTTTCTTTCCAGTATTTCAGTATTGGTTTTCAATGTTTGTGAACCTAATGGCATTTTAGTTATATTTTTGCATTATTACAGTATTACTATTCATTGCTCACAGCAGGTACCAGTCATGTGTTAGCTTGTAGTCCTTCGAGATCATAAGCACCGTGTGATGCCCAGGGTATAGACTCGGGGTGTTACAATACCACATTACAAAAGGTGATCCACAAAATTGAGGTAGAAAGAAAGATTAGTTGTAAGTTATCGAAAAGGATTTACAATTAAGGAAGAATATCATTAAATGGTGGCATGCTACACCTCAAGGTGGGCATTTAGGGATGGATGCAACAATCAAGAGTTTACAAGCACTGTGCTATTGTAAATCTCTTAATTCTAATGCTAGAGATTTCATTAATAAGTGTGACACTTGCCAGAGGAATAATTATGATATTTTTGCTTATCCAGGGTTGCTGCAACCTTTACCTATACCTGTTGTAGTCTGGACTGATGTATGCATGGATCTTAGTGGTGGTTGATAGACTAAGCAAATCTACTTATTTTATCAGCCTTCAACATCCATACACTGCTCAAACTGTTGCTCAATGTTTCATGGATCATATTTTCAAATTACATGGACTACTTACTACCTTGACAAGCGACAAACACCCTATTATTTTTAGCTCATTCTAGAAGGGGTTGTTTGGATTGTAGGGAGTCAAATTACAATATTCTACTGCATACCATCCGTAGACTAGTGGACCAATGGAGGTTTTGGACATGACATTAAAGACCTCTTTGAGGTATTTTTTCTCAGATAAGCCTAAAGAATGGGTGTCTTATTTGCCTTTTGTTGAATAGCGGTTCAATACCATATATCATACCACTAAATTCACTCCATATAAAGTTCTCTATAGTCCAAAACCTCTCATTCACCTCCCTTACTTAGCTGGAGAATCCATGTAATATCTCGTATTTCTGAAGCCTAACTTAACCCTTAGTTAATGATTTATCTAATATAAAATATTTGAAATACTTAGTATTTTTTAGTTTATATCCTATCATTGCATAGAAAATTGAATTAGCTTTCCAACGATATAAAATTTGCCTAAATTTGATAACCGGGTAAGAAGTTATAGTTATTTTAAGTTTCAGTCGTTAAACACCGTTATTTAGGCCAGTAGTGCATCGCGGAGTATGTCAAATTGACAATTGTCAGTTTCCAGTGTTGCTCCGCGATATTGGTGCATCACGCCAAGGCTCATTTTCATGTTTATCACTTTTCAGTGTATCAACGCGATCTCATCGCGTCGTGATGCGTCCAGATTTCACAATCAAAGGGGTGCCACAATCCCATCCGTCACGCCGAGCCTTCTATTCCCAGTTGTCATTTTCCAGAGACACGACGTGATAGCACCGCATCGCACCAGGGGTCCAGGTCAGGAAAATTTCTCGAAAATTAAAAGTGACGTACAGGGATAAATTGGTTTTTTCCCATGATTTTTGCATGCCCAGATACAGGATTTAATCCCTAAAAACATTTTAAAGGTCATTCTTAATCAATTTTCCCCCAAGTTAAAAGCATTCTATCTCAAGAAAACAAACCCTAGCTCCAAGAAATCAAGATCAATCTCAAGAATTTCTCTTAGAATCTTCAAGAACAAATATTCCAAGGTATGTTAGGTGTTCATCTATGGGTCCCTTTCACCCATAAAGTCCACGAATCCACTGTTAAAACTTTAAGATCTACGATTCATGATTTACATGCTTGAAATTTGATTGTATTAGTGTTCTTGATATTAAATGAGTTCTAATTCATGATTAATTGTAGATTCCACGAAGTTTGAATAGCATGTACAATGAATTGTGAAAGTCCCATGTCATAATCCATGAATTTGCAAGTTAGGGCATTGTAATTCCCATACTTATGTGTTAACCATGATTATGTGCATTAAGTTGTGCTCTCTAGGTGTTTGATAGAATGTCCATGTGATGTGAATGAATTAATGAAATCATGGCATGTTAGTATATGTATAAGCTTATGCCCTACAAGTGTTCGGGAAAATGTCTCCATGAATGATTATGATTTTCAAGAGTATATTATGCTTTATTTTTCATGCTATCGAGTCTTGGGGGTATTTAATACCCGACAATTTAGCTGTGTACCTAGAGCCAGTGTCAGTTACAGAACCTTAGTCATGTCACGATCAGTAGTACCCTCAGTCAGTTACAGAATTCAGTAGAACTCAGTCAGTTACCAAACTCAGGAAAACTCAGTAAGCTCAGTATTAGTTCAGTCCAGTTCAGTCTACGTAGTTTAATGTTTTTCAGTTGGGAGTAGGATTCAACACCGAGTGAACCCAAGGATGAGGGCTCACCTGCCAGTAAATGGTGTGATCTCTAGAAGCAATCCTTGCATTCCAAAACTACGTAGCCAGTGTAGGTTGAGACATCAAACCTGGTAGATGAAGGTTGATGAGGTGTTTTAACCTAACAGATAGGGTTCCACCGTTCTCATTAGAGTACCTACCAAATGAGGGTAGCTCTTTAGTATTTTTACCCATGGCATGGTACTGACACTCTTCCAACTGGGGTCACAAGTTGGACCCCAACTCAATTACCTTATCTTATTTGGGGTATGTCGGTTACCTCCTATAGTCTCAGTTTCAGTCTTCAAAATAGATCTCAGTTTAGTTCTACAGAATCATGACTGTCAGATACAGTCAACTAGTATCAGTAAATCAGTTATCAGTAACTTCAGATATCAGTTACTTAGTATCAGAATTCAGGACTTAGCTTCAAACAAGCTTAGTTACAGTATTTATCTATATGCACATTAGTGTACACTCAGTATTTACAGTAGTATCAGTTATCCATGTACTCTCATATTCAGTTACTCTATATCATACGGTCAGTTATTGTTAATGCATATGAACCCTTGCATTCAACCTTATACCATCTAGCATACCAGTACATTCCACGTACTGACGCATACTTTTTTTTTGCGCTATGATGTCTCATATTATAGGTTCAGATCTTAAGTTCCCGACCGCGCTTAGACAGATTCAGATTCAGCCAGCAGCGTCAGAGTTAGTAGTGAGTCCTCATCTATCAAAGACATATTTTTATTTCAGTTATTCAGTAGATGCAATATTTTTAGTAGATGGAGTTAGTTGGGGGAATGTCCCATCAACTCCACTTTCAGACAGTTCAATTTAGAGGCTTTCCAGACTAATTTTTAGAAAATATTCAATTTTACAGATTTTTATTTTAGTTTGATATTTTAGTAGTATTTCAGATATTTGAACCTTATGGAATTTTAGCCTATTATTCTGCATTTATTTCAGTCTATTATTTAGTGCTCACAGTAGATATCTGTCATGGTTAGCTTATGGTCCTTCTGGTTCGTAAGCACCGTGTAGTGTCTGGGGTACAGACTTGGGACATTATAAACTTGGTATTAGAACCTAAGGTTTAACAGTGTCCTAGAAAGTCTAAAAGTCGCATCTAGTAGAGTCTTGTACATGGATGTGTAGCGCGCCACACTTATTGAAAAGAGGCTATGAGATGGTTTAAGAAATAGTTTTCCTTCTTTTAGTATTCATGTCATGCTAGTGAGCATGAGCTCAAGTTAAACTCTTAGTTTAATCCATTTTCTCCTTTTCTTTTACAGAACATGCCTCCCAAGAAGACTAACGAAAGGAGAACCAGAAATCAGTCAATACCTCAGCTCATTCAGGCACATCCCCTGGACGAGCATGTCTCTCATACAGAATTCAGAGCTGCATTCACTACTCTAGCCAATTCCATCGTAGCACAGAATGAACGACCAGTTGTTGTTCAGTCCAACCCAATGGTCAATACTGCTATAGCCAGGATTCAGGATTTCACCCGAATGAATCCTCTCTTATTCTCTGGATATAAGTCAGAAGAGGATCCACAGGAGTTCCTTGTTCAGGCTCAAAAAGTCACAGACACTATAGGAGTGACTTTTAGTGAGAGTGCTGAGCTAGCTGCCTATCAGCTATAAGATATAGCTCATACATATTTTAAGCAGTGAAAGGTAGACAGGGGCATCGATGCAGAGCCCATAGAGTGGGAAGAGTTTGCTACTGCTTTTCTAGAGAGATTATTTCCCTTAGAGCTGAGAAAAGCCAAGGTGTTAGAGTTCATCAACTTCAGGCAAGGCAGTATGAGCGTGAAAGAGTATTTCCTCAAGTTTACTCAGTTAGCCAGGTATTCTCCCCATATAGTAGCAGATAATAGGTCCAGAATGAGCAAGTTCGTATCTGGGGTATCAGATAGTGTGGTTAAGGAGTACAGAACAATGATGTTGATTAAGGAAATGGACATATCCAGACTCATGGTCCATGCTCATCAGATAGAAAATGCTAAGATTAGAGAGAGAGAGAGGCAGAACAAGAAAGCTAGAACAGGTAGCTTTAATTTTAATTAACCTAAGTTAGAGGGCGGTAACTGTTCCCAATTTCACCTGAAGTCTTCAGTTCTGGCTCCGTCCTCAGCCAGTGCTCCAGTCCCTAAGTTCAGAAATAGTAACAATAATATAGCGCCAGGCTCTAAGTCTCAAGGTAGTATCAGCAGTGTTCGAACAAATCCTCTATGTCAGTAATATGGCAAGAACCACAAGAATATCTGCAGAGCTGGCAGTGATATTTGTTTTGAGTGTGGTAAGTCTAGCCACAGAGTTAGAGATTGTCCTCAGTCAGGTTCTTAGGGTCAGCATACTCATTCTTCAGCTCAGCCAGGTCGCCTGAATCAGCAGGGTGCCGCTTCCAGTGCCACCAGTGAACAACGCCCAAATAGACTTTATGCACTTCAGTCCAGACAAGATCTGGAAAATTCTCCTGATGTGGTCATTGTTATGTTATAGATCTTTCATTTACATGTTTGTGCCTTGCTAGATCCGGGAGTTTTTTATCTTTCGTAACTCCCTATATAGCTGTTAACTTTGAATTCAGTCCAGAAATCTTAGCAAATTCTTTCTCAGTTTCTATCCCATTAGGTAAATCTATCATAGCCCAACGGGTATACATGAACTGTCCGATTATGATATTTCAAAAAATTACTTCAGCAGACTTAGTAGAGCTAGAGATTACAGATTTTGACGTCATTCTTGGTATAGATTGGCTTCATTCATGCTATGCCTCAGTTGATTGTAGAAATAGAATAGTTTATTTTTAGTTTCCAAATAAACCAGTCATTGAATGGAGAGGTAGTAACACAATGCTTAAGGGTTAGTTGATTTCATACCTTAGAGCGAGAAATATGATATCCAAGGGATGTGTCTACCATCTTGTGCGAGTGAAAGACTCTAACTCAGAACCTCTAAATCTTGAGTCAGTTTTAGTAGTAAATGAATTCTCAGATGTGTTTCTGGAAGATCTTCCTGGAGTTCCTCCTGTTAGGGAAATAGACTTTGGAATAGACCTTCTCTCAAATACTCAGCCCATATCTATTCCGCCATACAGAATGGCACAGCGAAACATAGAGAATTAAAAGAACAGTTGAAGAATCTCCTAGATAAGGGATTTATCAGACCCAATATTTCCCCGTGGGGCACACCAGTTTTATTCATACGTAATAAAGACGGTTCTCTCAGAATGTGTATTGACTCCCGTCAGTTGAACAAAGACATAGTCAAGAATAAGTACCCACTTCCCAGAGTCGATGACTTGTTCGACCAACTTTAAGGTGCTAGTTACTTTTCTAAGATAGACCTCAGATCAGGCTATCATCAACTCAAAGTCAAAGAATGTGACATTCTAAAAATAGCTTTCAAAACCCAATATGGTCACTTCGAGTTCCTAGTTATGTCCTTTGGTCTTACTAATTCCCCAGCAGCCTTCATGGACTTGATGAACCGAGTGTTCAAGCAATACTTGGACATGTTCATTATAGTCTTTATCGATGACATTCTTGTTTATTCCCGTAGCTAGAATGATCACGCATATTACCTCAAAATCATACTTCTGACTCTTAGAACTCATCAGCTATTTGCCAAATTCAGTATGTACGAATTTTGTCTAAAGTCAATAGCGTTTCTTGGTTATATTATTTTTGGTGATGGCATTAGAGTTGATCCTCAAAACACCAAAGCGGTGAGAAACTGGCCTAGACTCATCTCTCCATCAGATATCAAGAGTTTTTTGGGTTTAGATGGCTATTACCGTTGGTTTGTTGAAGGGTTTTCGTCTATTGCATCCCCCATGTCCAGATTGACTAAGAAGAAAGTCCAATTTCAATGGTAAGATTTCTACAAGAAGAGTTTTCAGGAGTTGAAGACTCGACTCACCTCAGCCCCAGTTTTAACTCTACCAGATAGTTCAAATGGGTTTGTTGTATATTGTGATACATCTAGAGTAGGTTTGGGTTGTATCCTCATGCAGAGAGGTAAGGTCATAGCCTATGCCTCTAGACAGCTTAAGCCTCATGAGAAGAATTATCCAACTCATGATCTTGAACTAGCAACTGTAGTATTTGCCTTAAAGATTTAGAGACATTACTTGTATGGGGTGCATGTTGATGTGTTCACAGATCACAAAAGCCTTCAATATGTCTTTTCTCAGAAAGATTTAAATTTGCGTCAGAGAAGGTGGTTAGAGTTATTGAAAGATTATGATATGAGTGTTCTGTATGACCCAGGTAAGGCCAATGTAGTAGATGATGCTCTCAGTAGACTATCTATGGGTCGTGGTTTTCATATGGAGGACAGTAAGAAAAGGTTAGTTTAGGAAGTTTATTAGTTTGACCGACTAGGTGTCCGCTTAATTGATTCAACAGAAGGTAGTGTATGGGTGCAGAACAATTCTGAATCTTCTCTAGTTTTTAAGGTAAAAGAAAAGTAGGATAGAGATCCCAGTCTTGTTAAGTTGAAAGAGTTAGTCAGAGATAAAAAAATAGAGGTTTTCTCCCAAAGGGAGATAGTGTATTGCGTTGCCAGGGTCGGCTATGTATGCCGGGTGTAGACGACTTGACGCAACAAATTCTTGCAGAAGTGCATGGTGCGCGTTACTCTATTCATCTAGGGGACACTAAGATGTACCGTGATTTACGAAAGATCTATTGGTGGAGTGGGATGAAGAGAGATATTACAGTTTGTAGCTAAGTATTCTACATGTCAGCAAGTTAAGATTGAGAACCATAAGCCTAGTTGGTCCATGCAGGAGTTCAGTATTTTCATATGGAAATGGGAGAAGTGAACATGGACTTTGTGATGGGTTTGCCTTGTACTCGTCATCAACATGATTCTATATGGGTTATCGTAGACAGAATGATCAAATCAGCTCATTTCTTGCCAGTCCGTACTTTGTATTCAGTTGAGGACTACGCCAAACTCTATATCAGAGAATTGGTCAAGTTACATGGAGTTCCAGTATCTATTATCTCAGATAGAGGTACCCAGTTCACCTCGAATTTCTGAAAAACATTCCAAAAGGGTCTTGGTACCTGAGGTTACCTCAGTATAGCCTTCCACCCTCAGACAGATGGTTAAGAAGAAAGGACCATTCAGACTCTAGAAGATATACTAAGAGCCTGTGTTGTCAATTTTAAAGGTAGTTGGGATGACCACTTGCCTTTGATCGAATTTGCATACAATAATAACTATCATTCTAGTATTCAGATGGCTCCGTTTATGGCTCTCTATGGTAAGAGATGCAGATCTCCAATTGGTTGGTTTAAAGTAGGTGAGGCCGCAGTATTAGGGCCTGATCTAGTATTCGATACCTTAGAGAAGGTTCAGTTAATCGGAGAAAGACTTAGGGTTGCCCAGAGCCGACAAAAATCGTACGCAGATGTGCGGATAAAGGATCTTAAATTTGAGATCGGTGATTTTGTGTTCTTGAAAATCTCTCCTATGAAGGGGGTAAATAGGTTCGACAAGAAGAGAAAGCTCAGTTCCCGATATGTTGATCTTTACAGAATTCTCAGCCGTTTTGGAAAGGTAGCTTATGAGCCTAAGTTTTCTTCAAATCTAGCCTCAGTGCATCCAGTATTTCACATCTCCTTACTAAAGAAATGCATTGGTGACCCAACAGTCATAGTTCCTTTAGAGGATGTAAATATTCAGAATGATCTTTCTTTCGAAGAGGTTCCAGTCCAGATCCTCGATCATCAGATTCACATACCGAGGAACAAAGAAGTTCTCTTAGTCAAAATTTTTTTGAGGAATCACTCCATTGAGGGAGTTACTTGGAAAGCAGAAGAAAATATGCGGACCAAGTATTCTCACCTCTTCTCTGCAAACTTAGATCCAGCTTAAGGTAACAATCTTTCTTAGATTTACTCAGTTCCTTGTTCAGATATAACTATAAACGTGGTATTCATTACCGTTGCATATTCAGTCATGCATTCATGAATCAGTTCAGTCATGTATTCCATACATCATATATGCATGTTCGGCATGTAAACTTAGTCTATCAGTGTCTCAGCTTAATCAGTTTCAGTCGAGGACGAATGTTCTCAAGGGAAAGATATTGTAATACCATGTATTTCTCAAGACTAACTTAACCCTCAGTTCATGAGTTACCTAATATAAAATATTTAAAATACTCAGTATTTTTTAGTTTAGAGCCTGCCATTGCATAGAAAATTGAATTAGCTTTCGAATGATATAAACTTCACCCAAATTCGATAATCGGATAAGAAGTTATGACTATTTTAAGTTGCAGTCGTTAAACACCGTCATTCAGGCCAACGCGCCGCAGAGTATGTCAAAATGACAATTGTCAGTTTCCAATGTTGCTCCACGATATTAGCGCATCGATCCAAGGCTCACTTTTACGTTTGTCACTTTTCAGTGTATCAACGCGATCCCACCGCATCGCGATGCGTTCAAATTTTAGTACCAAAGGGGTGCCGCGATCCCATCGTGTTGCGCCGAGCCCTCAGTTTCCAATTGTAATTTTCCATAGACACTGCGCGGTAGCGCCGCATCGCGCCAGGGGTCCAAGTTGAAAAATTTTCTCAAAAATTAAAAGTGGTGTACAGGGATAAATTGGTCTATTCCCATGATTTTTGCATGCCCAGATACAGGATTTAATCCCTAAAAACATTTTAAAGGTTATTCTTAATCAATTTATCCCCAAGTTAAAATCATTCTCTCTCAAGAAAACAAACCCTAGCTCCAAGAAATCAAGATCAATCTCAAGAATTTCTCCAAGAATCTTTAAGAACAAATATTCCATGGTATGTTTGGTGTTAATCTATGGGTCCCTTTCACCCATAGAGTCCACGAATCCACTTTTAAAACTTTAAGATCTACGATTCATGATTTACATGCTTGAAATTTGATTGTATTAGTGTTCTTGATATTAAATGAGTTCCAATTCATGATTAATTATAGATTCCATGAAGTTTGAATAGCATGTACATTGAATTGTGAAATTCCCATGTCATAATCCATGAATTTGCAAGTTAGGGCATTGTAATTGCCATGCTTATGTGCATTAAGTTGTGCTCTCTAGGTGTTTGATAAAATGTCCATGTGAATAAATTAATGAAATCATGGCATGTTAGTATATGTATAAGCTTATGCCCTACAAGTGTTTGAGAAAATGTTTCTATGAATGTTTATGATTTTCAAGAGTATATTATGCTTTATTTTTCATGCTATCGAGTCCTGGGGGTATTTAATACCCGACAATTTAGTTGTGTGCCTAGAGCCAGTGTCAGTTACAGAACCTCAGTCATGTCACAATCAATAGTACTGTCAGTCAGTTACAAAACCCAGTAGAACTCAGTCAGTTACCGAACTCAGAAAAACTCAGTAAGCTCAGTATCAGTTCAGTTCAATTCAGTATAATCAGTTCAGTGTCTTTCAGTTGGGAGTAGAACTCAGCACCGAGTGAACCTAAGGATGGGGGCTCATCTGCCAGTAGAGGGTGTGATCTCTAAAAGCAATCCTTGCATTTCAGAATTACGTAGCCAGCGCAGGTTGAGACATCAAACCTTCTAGATGAAGGTTGATGAGGTGTTTTAACCTGACAGATGAGGGTTCTATCGTTCTCATTAGAGTACCTACCAAATGAGGGTAATTCTTCAGTGTCTTTACCCATGGCACAGTACTGATACTCTTCCAACTAGGGTCACAGGTTGGACCCCAACTCAATTGCCTTATCTTATTTGGGGTATGTCGGTTAGATGATTACCTCCCACAGTATCAGTTTCAGTCTTCAAAATAAAACTTAGTTCAGTTCTACAGAATCATGACTATCAGATACAGTCAACCAGTATCATTAATCAGTTATCAGTAGCTTCAAATATCAGTTACTTAGTATCAGAATTCAGGACTTAGCTTCAGAAAAGCTTAGTCACAGTATTTATCTATATGCACATTATTGTACACTCAGTATTTACAGTAGTATCAGTTATCCATGTACTCTCATGTTCAGTTACTTTATATCATGCAGTCAATTATTGTTCATGCATATGAACCCTTACATTCAGTCTTATCCCATCTAGCATACCAGTACATTCCATGTACTGACATATACTCTTTCTTTGCACTATGATATCTCATATCATAGGTTCGGACGCTTAGGTTCCCGACCGCGCTTAGACAGATTCAGATTCATCCAACAGCGTCAGAGTTAGTAGTGAGTCCTCATCTATCGAGGGCATATTTTTATTTTAGTTATTCTGTAGACGCAATATTTTCAGTAGATGGAGTTAGTTGGGGGATTGTCCCATCAACTCCAATTTCAGACAGTTTAGTTTAGAGGCTTTTCAGACTAGTTTTCAGATAGTATTCAATTTTATAGATTTTTATTTCAGTTTGATATTTCAGTAGTATTTCAGATATTTGAACCTTATGGCATTTCAACCTATTATTTTGTATTAATTTTAATATATTATTCAGTACTCATAGTAGATATCAGTCATAGATTTGCTTGTGGTCCTTTGGGGTTATAAGCACCGTGTAGCATCCGGAGTACATACTCAGAGCATTATAATCTATCTCTGATATAGTTGATAAGTCAATGGTTGTAAGGAATACAATTATTCAACTCTTACTATTTCATATCCTTAGAGTTCAGTAGAGGATAAAGGATCTAGTAGACAAGCACAGGTCTGATAGGAGTTTTGAGGTAGAAGATTGGGTGTACCAGAAAAGCCAGCCGTACAGATAGATTTTAGTAGCTACAAACCCTTTAACAAACTGGCTGCTAAGTTTTGTGGCCCTTATTTGATTGAAGCCATAATAGGTGTTATTGCTTACAAGTTATTGTTGCCTAGTGATGTACTCATTCATCCTACTTTTCATGTTTCTCCTCTAAAAGAATGTCATAAAGTCCCTTCCAACATTGCACACCTTTCAGTTATCCGTTCGTCAAGTTCCTACTGTCCTACCTCTGAGAGAGTTCTAGACAAAAGAATTAAAAAAGGTAACAAAGTTGTGGAACAATTGCTCATTAAGTGGAGCAACTTGGATGAAGATCAGGCTACTTGGGAATGCTCTTCTGAGTTTCAATTGGGATTGTCCTCTTTTAATCCTTGAGGTCAAGGATCTCCTAAAGGAAGGGGCATCGTTACAAGTATGCAATATTGAGTATAAAGAAGAAAAGACAGCAAAAAATTGAGCTGATTTAACATTTGATTAGTTGAAACTGTTAAAGTGATAGTTATAGTTTAAAAATATGTTTTTACTATAGCTGTTACTGTAGCTGCGTCCCAAAGTTAGTTAAGGTGGTTACAACTATCCAATTAAAAGTTTTAGTTATATAAACCAATGTATAGATTGCTATACGGATTGAATAATATCATTTCTCTTTTCTCTCTCTCAAATTCTCTTCTTTTTTTAGCTAAGTTCTCGGATTTTCCCTGATTAGCATATCAGTTTTTTGAAGATAATTTCTAAAACTGACCCACAATTGAGATTCAATTATCAATTGAGCATCAGTGTTGTACACATCCTTACCTTGCATTACTGGCAAAGGCGATTTTCAAGGGTGTATAGTCCAAAATAAGTTGATTCTTCAAAGTTCAAGAGTCCAAGAGTCCAAGAGGCTTTTAATTACTTTACATTTTCACAAAGCTGAATTACATTACTTAAGAATAGCTCAGGATGAATCAAACAGGTAATATTAAAAAATCACTCTTTATGTTCTTAAGTATACTTATTAAGTATTGCGTCATAACTCAACAATTCACTTATATTAGACATAAGGGAGTGAAAAGTTTTCTCCTTTGACCAGGAAAGTAAAAATATGTATGATTTATTGCCAATTCTAACATAGCTTTAGCTTGTGACTCTTGGCGTCCAACTCAACTCAACTTATTCCACGAATACATGTCACCTCCCATCAACAATCCATTTCAAGTGGTGGCTAAGATAAATGGAAAGAAATCACCCACTCCTTGTTTCGATTTAATTGACCTGTTTTTCTTTTTAGTTCGTTTGACCTTTCCCTTTTTACACTCTTTAATTTCTAACTTTTCACATGGCATATTTAAGACACGTGATTAAAGAGTATTTTAATACATTACATATGTTTAATTTAAGACCACAAGATTCAAAAGTCTTACTCCCTCCATTTCAAAAAAGAATGACCTATTTTAACTTGACACTAAGTTTAAGAAAATAAAGAAGTTTTTCAATCTTGTGATTTTAAATTAAAGTTACGTCAAATGAACCAAAAATACTCTTCAATCTTGTGGTTGTAACACATATCACGTGTAAAGTTGAAATTAAAGTGTGATAAAAAAAAGGGTCATTTTTCAAAAACAAACTAAAGAGGGAATATATATATTTTTTAAATCCGATGCAAGTCAAAACAGGTCAATAAATTTGAAATAGAGGGAGCAATATTTTTTATCTCTACTGGAATTTGAATTTGAACATTAGACAAGACATTGTAGCTCTCAACCATTTTATTTACTTGATATTTGTTGTTGGTAAGAGATGACATATATTTGATATAATTAGTTCCCAAAAACCACGATTATAAAAAAAAAAAATTACACATGACAAAAAAAAGTTTTACAATAAAAATATTGGAAGAGAGAGCATATATTGCAGAAAATTAAAGAGAAAAGCAAAAAAACAAAGTCTTGAACTTGCGCTATTGACGAGAAATAGGAAGTCTTCTTCTACTTCTTCCACCTATTAGACTTCTTTTTGTTTACCCTTTTCTCTGCTGCGTCAAGAAAAAACTGCAAATATATATAGCTGATTTTTATTTGGGCCGGACCACTGGATATATAAGCCCGGCCCGTCTTAGGCTCTAGAAGGGGAATTCCTTGTAAATAAATGAAAAAAAATAATTTTTATTTTTAAAGGAGAAAATGGTCAAAAGCCTCCTAACCTTTACCCCAAATTTCAACTACATATTTAATCTTTAAAGGTGACCTATTACCCTCTGAACTATTTTAAAGTAGAATTATTATTCCCTGAACTGTTTTAAAGTGAAATTATTACCCCCCTCGAAAAGTGACAACCAGTCATTTGAAATGTGGTGTGATGCACGCGTTGCCACGTCATTTTTTTTATTTCTTTTACTCTAAAAAAATTAATTATTTAATTTTATTATTTCCTTTTTTCTTCCCCATTTTTTATTTTGCTCCATTTTCTTTTTCAACCAATTTCATCTTCTTGGGTCAAAAATAAAATTCTTGAGAAAAAAAATGGCGGATTAATGAAGTTCTTGAATGGCGGATTAATGAAGTTCTTCAACCCAATTTCATCTCTTTTTGCTCAAGATCACCATTAATGGCGAATTCTTCCTCATTGTGGAAATTCAAAGCTTTGAGTTCGCCATTAATGGCGGATCTTGAGCAAAAATAGAGAAAATCGGAGAAATTGGTTGAAAATTATACGTGGATTATGTTGGAAATTATATATGGCATTGTGGAAATTCGAAACTTTGAGCTCGCCATTAATGACGATCTTGAGCAAAAAGAGAGGAAATCGAAGTTCTTGATTTTTTTCAAGTTTTTTGAATCGGAGTTCCCCAACTTCTTCATTCAAGAATTCATTAACCGGAGAAATTTTATTGTTTCCTTAGTTCAAGTGTTTCTTGGTTTCGGTTTCGGAGCAAAAAGAATTTCTTAGTTTCAGAGAAATCCATTAATGAGGAAGATGAGGAACTCCATTAATGAGTTCTTGAATTTTTGTTTTAAAAAAGAGAAGAAGAAGACATGATGTGACAATTAAAATTCATTAAGAAAAAATAATAATTAAAATATTTATTATATTATTAAAAATAATGACATGGCAATCAGAAAAAAAAAATTAAAGTGAAATAGGGTCAACTGACACGTCCATGGGCACGTGTAGTCATGTCCAGTGACAGGTCAGCAACTGGGGGTAATAAATTCGGTAAAAATAAGTTTAGGGAGTAATAGGTCACCTTTAAAGGTTGAGTGTGTAATTGAGATTTTGACTAAAGGTTGGGGGGGGGGTTAATAAACCATTTTCTCTTTTTAAAGTGTAAAATGTATATGAAAATTGGAATTATGTTTGCCAATGAAATAAATTAGAGTTGTTTTAAAACTTTTGTGAATGTTTGAAGTAAAAATAGTGATTTAAAAAAAAAAATTGAAAAAGGTAAAATGCTCCTAGTATTTTTTAGAAATTTATAGCCAAACGTGTTCTTCGGAGTACAACTTAAAAAAAAAGTGAAAATTTTTCACGACCAAACGCCATTTTGTGGGTAAATTAGAACGAAAACGATATTTTGAATTTTGAAAGAAAAAAAATGACAAAAACGTTTTTTTTTTTTAAATTTCATGGCAAAACGAGAAAAAAAAAAAAGAAAAAAAAAACTTGATGGTCAAATGGATTCTATATTTTTCAATCAAAGTGATCGATCTTACAATTTTTTTCCATACTTAATAACAAAAAATCTAAAACATAACCTTGATTTGAAAAAAATTGGTAGTGGATTGATAACAGCATATTGATAAAGGTTTACTCAATTCATTGTGGGAGGTAGCGTTGGGCGAATTAATTCGAGGCATGTATGAACTAATTTGGACACATCACTATTATAAAAATACTAAAATATGCGAAAATACAAAAAAACTAAAATTTATATATATATATATATATATATACACAAACTATAGTTACCTTATTACATTAAATACCAATTTGGTAAAGTATTTACACAAATCCCAAACTAATTACATAAATCCCCTTTTTTTGTTACTTTCTCTCTCACACTACTAGAAAAGAGGGTTATGAAAACGCTTATTTAGTGACGGTTCTTGAACCATTACTATAGATAACCTATGACGACGGTTTTAACCGTCGCATAAAGTAGTCTAGTCTATTAGCACGAAAAATAATTAGACCCGTCACTATAGTCTTAAAACCGTCGCTATATCGTGTTCTGTGGGAACGGTTTTGACGAACCATCGCTATAGGCATCTTTAGCCACGGTTATTTTTTGGCGAAAAATAATATTTCCCAGAAATTTTTCCTTCAATATTTTTTTCCCGCTTATTTTAAGTTAATAATAATTATTAATTAAAAAAAATCCATATTTTGGCTTTAATTAGGGTTTAGAAACCCCCAAATCGATACTTCCATAGTTGGACTCATCTTTCTCTTCGTCAATTCTTCAATATCATGTCGATAGTTGGACTGAAGATCTTCAATAGCAGAGACTTCGATAGTTGGATACATCTTCTCTTCATCAATTCTTCATCAGTTTGGTTCAAGTGAAGGATTATTATACTCACCTTCTTCTCCGTTGAAGATTTTGTGAAAGAGAAGATCGTCGTTGAGCCTTTATCCACCAGAGAAAATATCATCTAGCCAGCCACCAACAACCATCAAGCACCACTGACCAAATCCACTAGAAAAATTTTCGTAAGATTTCTTTCACTCTCTCACTCCGATCTTGACGTGCTCCGCCGGTGGGAAGCCTTAAATTGACAACAAAATTTTCTAGCATTTCTGTTTTGCTTTTTTTTTTTTTAATCACCTCATTTTCTCTTTGTTTTCTTTGATACGAATTTCTCTTAGTTCATTACTGTGTTTATAGTTAGCGGGGGTAATTCCTTGAACTGTTGGTTGTGTAATTTCGTAGAAGTTTTGAAATTGTGCTGGGACTAAGAGTTGTAAGTAACAAAAATAGGATTTAGGGTTCTCTTGGGAATGTTCGATTTTATCGTTGGTTGTGTAATTTAGTAGAATTTTTGGCTGTTAATTTAATTTTCGCTTAGTTCATTACTGTGTTTATAGTTTGATGTGGGTAATTTCTTGAGCCGTTGGTTGTGTAATTTAGTAGAAGTTTGGGTTTGTACTAAGATTAAGAGTAACAAAAATGAGATTTAGGGTTCTCTTGGGATTGTTCGATTTTACAGATTGAATATCAACAGGGGGTTATCACAATTAACCCAAAATTCCAATCAATCCCTTTTTGTTTGTTATGTCTTTAATTTGCTTTTAATAAGTATGGATAATGAAGTAAATAGTGACAAATTAGACTATTTCTTGATTCTATTTAGAAGAAAATAAAGACACAGATAGCGTAAGCTTTATGCCTTTAGATATGAGAAGACAAGAAAAGAAAGAAAAGAAAAAAAGAAATTCTAGTGTATATTTCCTTGAAGAAAAAAATAGTATAAAAAGGATTTGTTAGGTGTAATAGTTAATATTCGAATGTTGGCCTATCTATAGAAGATGTCCCTTTTACGCAGGGCTAAACTATTGTTGGAATTTACCTTTCAATTTTTTCTTCACTTTTTTCTTGCATACCAGGCTGCTGGCATTGCTACTTAAAGAATAATTCTATAACTTTCAACTTTTATACAAATTTAGGCTTCTAAATCAAACTTCAGATATAACATAAAATACAACACTAACGCACGGGCCTCTTCCATCTAGTATCAATAATAGTGTCCATAGCATGCCTCATCCTCTGTGTAAGAACCTTATGAGTTTATATAGAGTGGTACAACATGACATGAGTCTAAACTCCTTTACTGTTGCATGGTTATTCACTTTAGGAATTAGTCACACGGTACAGCTAACTGTCTTATACATATTGCCATCACTAAAATATCCTAGCTCTGCATTTGTAAACTCCTTCATCTTCTCTTGTTACATGTTTGATAAGCTCTGACTGCTGATGCTTATTAAGTGCATTTTCATTCTTTATAACAGTAGAATCAATAGTTAAAAGTGTCAGCTGTAGTGCCTAAAAACTTGGTATATATACCAGTGACCTCTTGTTGTACTTCCTCCTATTTAGTGAGCATATTACCGTAAAGAAAAATTAAGTGTCTAGCAGTATTTTGAACTTGCCTTTCTTTAAGGCTGGTAAAGAAATATTTTGTATTTTTGGATTCCTTAGTTTCAGCTTTACTGGATAGTGAGTTGAACATTTCTGTATTATACAACTTTACTGGATGTAACTTATTCAGGCTCATGAATTACTTTTGTTTGAGTTGATGTGGAAAACACCTCAATCTTTCACTTTCCATTCTGAATTTATGAGATAGCAGTTGAGATGTTTTCTTTCTTTTGTAGGTTCTTTCACATTTGAAAACTTCTGATATCTGTATTTCCGAGGGAGTCAGGAAAGTGACATTAATAGAAGCCATTTGTCTTGTTGGGAAAAAACTGAAGAAGGCAAAGATCAAAGATACAAGTATGCTTTGAGTGTCTTGTATTCTTAATTATACACAATTACTATATGTTATCGATTACATTCTCAGGAAGGTTGTTATACATATTGCCAGTTTTATTTGGTTTCAGATCAACTCTTTTCAGATTAATACAACAAGAAACCTAGTTGGATAATAATATTTTACTGTTATCTGATAAGTTTAAGTGACTTTGACTGTTCTACTATGCTTTTTGTTTCATTTCAGCATTCTGAAATTTAACTTGTTCCATCTTAATTTTATACAAGTTTGTATAAAAATGAACAAAAAAATAACCAAGAAGAGCCTACAAAAAATAACAAAAGAGCAAGGAACAGGACATTTAGTAAACCTAGATCGTTATCAGTCTTGGCAAGGAGAAAACAATGTATGCTAACAACAAATAAAACTGTTCAAGCTATACGATCAAAGAAAGAAAATCTTGTAAAGTTAATTGAACAAGAGCATCCACCAGTAGCACCACCAGCACCACCATCTAGAGAAATTGAACAATCTATAGTGGAACACCATATTGTAGAGGAGCAACATGAAGAGGATGATCAACTTGTACAACATCAGGTCCAAATGGCAGTTTCAGCCACTCCTACAACAATTGAACATTCTGAAGCACAAAGTAATATATATCCTAGAAACTTATTGAATTCATTCATGAACTATAATTTCTTCTATTTTGTTTATAGCGAAAGGGCCTTCAACTAGAAAAACAAGAGGCAGAACACAAATGCACAAGGTGCATGGCCAGCAAGAGAAAATTGATCCTAAGATACTGGCAGTATTATCAAATCCTTCACCAATGGGATCGACTGCTACACTATCAGCTACAGGGGAAACAGTCAAAACCATCAAGGTTAGTGTTTGAAGCTATAATACTAGTTGTTATGACATGATATTAAGTCTAGTGAAACCGTGCGGGGCTCTTTCGATTCACTAGCATTGTTGTTATTTTTTGTTCTTGTTGTTAAACTCATTTTCTAGTTAAAAAATCAAGTGTTAGAAGCCTAGTGAAGCCGTGTGTGGCCATTTTTGATTCACTAGCACTTTGTTGATCATCTTGTTGTTCTTTCGATTCACTAGCATTGTTGATATTTGTTGTTGTTGTTGTTAAACCCATTTTCTAGTTACAAAACCAAGTGTTGGAAGTCTAGTGAAGCCGTATGGGGCTCTTTCGATTCACCAGCATTGTTGTTATTTTTTGTTCTTGTTGTTAAACTCATTTTCTAGTTAAAAAATCAAGTGTTAGAAGCCTAGTGAAGCCGTGTGCGGCCATTTTCGATTCACTAGCACTTTGTTGATCATCTTGTTGTTCTTGTGTTAGCTTGAATCTCTTGATACACACTTAATCTTGTATCACCTATGCTCCAAAACTAATCAGAGTACTCAAAGTTTTAGTCATAAATTCTCTTATGATAATGAGTCCTTGATACTTGAGAAATGTATATTATCTTTTTGACAAACGCTAGCGCGACAATGGTCTAAAATCGATGTTTTGTATTAACAATTGAACGATCTGCAGTATCATAGTTACCACCATTGAACTTATATTGCCTATGTGTTTTTTCTTTTGCATTAATTTGCTACAATCTCGCTTCAGAAAATGATTTGCTCTTTTTCTTCCCTGCGCTTCCTCTTTGTTTTTTGTACTTGTCATTATAAATTTTGGTTGCTAAATGATGGAATAAGAAAAATTGAATATTAAAAATGTATAGTTATTCCTGAGGAAGTAATGACATACATTATTAGATTCTTGTTTATTACTTATTAGGATTAAATATTGGAAAGAACCATATGTAGACTTGGAGTACATTTTGCCAATAGAGGCTAAACCTTTGGTGAAAGTGTGAATTCAGTGACTAATAGAACTGTTCCATATGGAACTCGATAGCCTGCAACCTTACACTTTTGTGATGATAAATGAGGCACTAGTAATGGGGCTGTTGGATGCATCTCATTGATGATGCATCAGATGTAAGGAAGTCGACACAAATCGAATTCATCAATTAACCGATTTAGTCCAACATGGTTGTTGATTTCAGTCTTTTCTTTCTTTAATATTTTTGAATTGTCAAGCAAGTGTGAAAAAACCCATTCAAGTGTTACAGCTGAAGTGTGAAAAAGCCCATTCTTCTTGTTGTTTTGAGAAAATAGTGAAGTTTTTTGTTTAAACACTTTTGGTTGTTGTTGATATTGTACTACTTATTGATAGTTGGTTTTTTTACATTTTTTCCTGCTTTTTCCACTGCTCTTGAACTTGATTTTTATGTAATGGAAGTGCATCACTGATTTGGTGACTACTACCCATTGGTATGTCATGTGGAGCCGCAATTTTGTCCTCATTTATAGGCGGTTTTTTGGTTTTATCACTGCTGTTATGCTGCTTCTTTTCACTATTTTCAGTAGCCTCTTTTTATTGTTTACTCTTCTTGATCTCATAATCCCTTCTGTTGATTGTGCAAGTCATGTTGTTAAGCTGTTGATACTTACAATAAGTTAGAAATAAGTTTAAAATTAGTAGTACCAACCAGGTTCCTTTAAACAAATTTTTGCAACTTTGCTAGTCGATAAACATCTAGCTGAAATTGGATGTAATGCCAGGTATTTTATGAACTTGTAATCTGTTCCAGGTTCCCAGTGATTGCCTATCTGATCACTATCTTTGTCTTGAGGAAATGAGATGAGACTTGTCACTGCCTTTCAGCTTTCTACTCCTATGGGATTTCCTTTCTTATTACGTATTCTAATGATACGTATTCTAACCATGCTTTGAGGAAATGAGATGTGCCTTTTATCAACTTTAATTTTGTTATTCTTATTGTTGCAGGTGATCATGACATAGAAGCTGGCGAGAATGAAATTGATGACCTAGACTTGACCTAAGAGATCGATCACATTGGCTGTATGTTACACTAGTTCATGATGAAAAACTTGTGTATGTTTTGATTGGGATTGATCACATTTGACCGATTAGTTTCAAACATCTTTTATTTTTGAACATTCAAAACTTGTGTATGTTTTGATTTTTTTGAATGGTCAAAAAATATTTGGTTTCTTATTGAACATTTTGGGAATTAATAGATTCTAGTACTCTTGATGACTAATATATTTATATGTTCATTTTGTGTTATGGCAGCTTTATAAAATCATTGTAATAGCATAATATAGTATTATTGAATATTTTAATAATAATTGTCTTAATAGCCTAAAATAACTGTCACTATAGCCAAAATTAATCGTTGTTATAGATCATGTTTAACCGTCCCAATAGCTTACAAAATAACCATCCTATAAAGCTTTTGGGACGGTTTACAACTGTCACAATAGGTAGCAGTCCCAACAAAAATCAAACCATTGCAATAGCTTAAAAACCGCTGCAAAAACACTTATAGGGAAAGGTTTCCAACCGTCCCAAATTGTAATAAACCATCACAAGAAGTCTTTCACCTCATACCTGTCGATATATAAAGACGGTTTCAAACCGTCTCCTATAAGATAACCGTCACCTTAGCATACTTAATACCGTCGCTATAATACATCTATAGTAACGGTTTAAAACCGTGACAACAAAATAACCGTCGCCTTAACATAAATATAACCGTCGCTATAGTTTATATATAGGAACGGTTTGAAACCGTCACAACAGTATCAAAACCGTCGCATAATGGTCAGTGCAAATAACCGTCGCTAAAGGTTGAGTTATAGTGACACTTGAGGAATCGTCACATAAAACCGTCGCCTGAGATCTAATGTAATGCCTTCAGTTGTATCGGTTCTCTAACCGTCGCTAAAGGTCTATTGTGACAGTTCTGGTAGCTATCAAGATGGTATGACAATTGTCGCAATAGCCCAATTTTCCAATAGTGTCATAAACCTTATACATCTAAAACACTATATTTTCTTCCGTATTTTGCTCCCCATCTGCTCCCATTATATCCGATTTTTTCTCCACATTTGAAAGCCCTTTTTTCACTGCAAAATTCAAATAATCTACTTGGAGGTTATCAATTTGTAAGTTTTGATGCTTTAATTGATTTTATTGATTTACTTTTTTTTTTCAACTTTACCAATTTAGGATTTGTTTCGTTTATTCTCTGAATGCATGTTCATTTCTATGAAATTACTGTATTTTGCAAGTATATTCAACTTTCATAGTTTGATTTTTTCGTTTTTCTTCATATACTACAAGTTAGATTTTTTATTTTCTTGGTTTGTACTTGCTTTTGCTTAATCGATATAGTGTAAAATTGGCAATGGATTCTCGTCTTAAGTTTAGTTTAGGTCAGTTAGATTCTCAAAAATAAGATATTTCCATTGGGTTTGTTCCTGGTGCATTTGATTGCAAAGAACCCAATTTCGCAGAGAATCGCTTAAAGCATCAAAACGAACCGACAACAATGCAAAAATTGAAGGAGGCGACTAGTTCTAGATTGAAGAAGTCGGATTCTAAAGCGGCAAGTAAGAAGAAGTTTGATGATTCTGGTCGACCACGTCTTCCGAAGATATTGATTATGAGTTTATGTATAAGTTGACATATGTATAATAAAACATTATACATTAGCTATTTCATCCCACTAATGTATAATGTAGGTATTCTGAAATATATTTCTATAGATTATACATTGGCAGTTATGAAAAAACAAACAATTATAAAGTATTAATTTTGTATAAGGTGATATTATACATTACAACAGTTTACTTTTTAAATGTGCAAGCTATCCTCATACATGTATATTTGTTGCTTAATTGGGTTTGATATTAATTTTGAGATGTGTAAGTTACCCTCATATATGTGTAATTCTTGTTTATTTAAGGTCTGATATAAATTGTTAGGTGTATAAATAACCATCATACATTTGTATTTGTTGTTTAATTATGGTCCTGATTTAAATTTTTAGATGTATATGTTATCCTCATACAGGTTTAACTGTTATTTTTAGATTGCAATGAGCAAAGTACATGGAAACTTGCATCAAATTATCAACTTTTAAATATTGATGAGAATGAGAAGGAGTTATGTTTGGATTATGATACATATTATTCTTCATCTAAAGTTTTGGTTAGGAAATGTGTTGGCTTAGATGAAAAAAGTATTGATAATTCTCAAACTCAATGGTTCAAGTTTGTGTCGGCCAATGTTTAGAAGAGTTCAATATATTTTTTCAATAGGAGCCCATATGTAGAATTGCATTGAGTATGTTGTTATATTGACATGAATAGAGTTGCAACTTATTATATTTTTTACATAATTTTTTAATATATAATTTTAGTAATATTGAGTTGATCTTATCTGTTTAATTGACTTTCGTGAAGAGAAAATATCACTTAACTTGAAGTCGATTAAGTAAATAATAGGGGTCAATTTGAAGTGATCTACATGATATACAAATATAGATTATAGTCTTATCTATTACTATTCCATACCAATCTACTATCTGTTAACTATGACTCTAAAAGAGAACGTGTATCTTGTGAACCAAGGCATACTACAAATTTAACAGGTTATAGTAAACCATCTATTTTATTTTTTCAACCAACTTTACATATTATGGGAAATTGTGGATAATTTATCTTTTAAGTGACCTGATTGGATACAAATTAAGAGATGGTGTACATTTGACCCAAAACATACTACAAACTTTTCACGTTATAGTAAATTATCTATATTTTGTTTCAAATAGTTTTACTTATTGTGATAAATTAAGTATAGTCTTTTACATAACCTGATAGGATACAAATTCGTTTAAGCTATTACCACTTATAATTCGAACCGAATTTTCCTCAATAGATCAGATAAGGATTAGTTTTTTGAGATAAATTTTGTTTTGTCCGATCACATCAACATTAATTACTGCTATAAATATACGAGATCAATCAATTCTTTTCGTTTAACATAATCAACTTTATTTCATAAGTGTAATCTCTATTTCTGATAGACCCTCGACTTATGCTCTTTGATACTCTTCGGATAAAAACATGGTGAAATTAGCCACAAATATTCATTTTTCTTTGCTCTTTTGCAACTTTTTCTCATTGCTTATCATTATCAACAAGTTCTAGATGGATAGTAGATGATGCAACTGGTGAAAGAGTAAAATTAGTTTGTGGCAATAGGCCTGGCCATATAGAGACCATGTTACCAGAAGGCCTAGATCTACAGCCCATTAACCATATTTCTAGGTACATTTTTGATTCATTCATAGAAGACGTCTTCAAGACCCACTTGCAGTCTTTGTTACGACAATTCAGTACATAGCTGCATTTTTTTTACTCTGAGTCAATGTATTAAACAAAAGTATTAAAAAAAGATATATATGGACAAAATGCAATTCCTGGCACTATCCCAGTTTTCATTATAAATTTGTAATTTAATTATTCAACTACACAAAACCCAACTATAAAACACAAACTACTTCAGAATGTCTAAAACCATATTACCAAACATTTCTTGGTTTGACACAGTTTCATTATACATTGGCATGAATGTATAATAACATTATACATTTGTACCTTTATGAGCTTCAGCAACACACAGAACCCAAATTTAGAACATAAACTTCTTCAAAACCTCTAAAACCATATTACCATAGATTATAAGATCAACAAATAAAATCGATACACAATACAACACCTGTTTCTTTATCAAACTGTATTTCCTTATTGGATTTGTCGAAAGTGGAAATACAAAGCAAAAAATTAACCAATCCAGTAAATTGTTTCTTCAACTCAACGTAAACCCTCACTCCATTATCGTTCCTTATGACAATTGGAGAAGAATTTCCTTCAACCACATATTTAACTTCAATTTTTTTACGTACTTCGTCGATATCCAATTCCATGGCGATCGTAGCAACCAATTTCAAGAAAGTTATACTTACCGAAACAATTATTGCGTCACTTTTGTATAATTGATAACTAATTTCTGACTCTCAAATTCAAGAATATTGAAATAATATAGGGATATTTATATTGATTTTAGTAGTATTGAAGAACGTATGTAGAAGAAATTGGTTGTTTTTGACTTTTCAGATCGTGATTCCCAGAAAAAAATTGATGTTTAAGAAAAATTTTGAAATTCAAACATCAGTTACCAGTTTTATCCATAAACGAGGTAATGTTAGCTAATTATTGCCGTTAATTAAGGAACTATAAAATAATTTATGATTTCTCTTACCTTAAATTTAGGATTAGTTGTTTCATCATACATTCAACCAATATATAATAGAAGGCCGAATGTATGAGTATCTTTGCAAAAATCGGGAGAGAGAAAACAAGAAGGGATTTTGAGTAATTATTTTCATTAACTAGGATATTTATGTTGTTTACACTACAAAAAATCTAACCAAACCATAACTACAAAGCACCAGTTACTCGAATTGTTGGGTTTTGTGACTATTGGACAAGTTGAATTATTATGAAGTTGTGAATTGAGAGATCTCACTGAGGTTTCAAGAAGACGGATCCATCACTAGGTAATGATATTAAAATTGAGCCAATATTTTAGATTAAAACTGTATTTTTGAGATGCCTAACACCTTTATCGAAAAATAGTTTCTTACTCCATTTTTCTAGTCTTAAAATAAAGGTTTGAAAATTTATGCATAATCACGCATCAATAATGTAAAATCACTAATTTTCAAAGTCATTTAATATAAGCTTTTTTGGGCTAAAAAGGACATATTTGGGTAAGTAGACCGAACTAGATGATCTTGAAAACAAACCCGAGGCCCAAACCCATAAATTTAAACAAATTGGCCCAACACTATCAAAGCCTACTAATTATCCCAATTTACCTCCCTGATACGGGACAAATGACCATCTTATCTTTTAATGACATCTTTAGAGGCCAACACGTAGAGGCTCAAGACATGGTCACTTAGAGGATACGAGAACATGCTTGGAGGACCCGTTTTGAGCATGCCATTAAACAAACCCGGGTGTGAAAGATTGCGTGGGGGCTTATATTTGATGCAAATTCGAGACTATAAGTTTTGAAGCTTGACCCCATGGTTTTTGAGCATTGAAGAAGCACCCTTCATTAAGGGTATTCTGGGGATTGGACATGTTAAAGAATCAACCCATGACCTCCCCTTTCATTAAGGGTATTTTGGTCTATTATACTATATAATAAGCTAAGCTATATAGTCTCTTATTAGGTCTTTTCTCTTTAGTTTTGAATAATGAATGTATGAAATACTTAAAAATCCTCTCTCTTGAGAGTAGAACACCTTAGTGTAGTCTTATTTAGGGCTTGGAAAAGCCATCCTTAGTATAGGGCTTGGAAAAGCCAATACTGAGCTTTGCTTGAAAACGGTGGATCTTGAGGTGAGTTGATTTCCTTGGCGGTCACCGTAAAAGTGTGGTTTTGATTATTACATTCATTAGGGTTAGTGTTGAAATACAATTGGTTCTAAATCTTGTAATAATCTTGGTCTCACTATCTATCCTTTCATTATTTTGCAAATCCGTGTGTTTTTGTGTTTGTCATCTTGTATTCCTTTGTGTTGCTTGTTCTTCTTACGTTTTGTGGACTATTTTGGCATCTTGGTGGGCTATTTTTGTATCATTTGGTATCAAATCCATCATTGATTTTGTTCCCACGAGATCAATTTTGGGTTTGTTCACTCAAAAAAAAAATTATTGAAAAGAAGAAAAACTCCAAAATAGTAATCTGTCCATGTTTTTGTGTTTAGGTCAAAATTTGAAGCCTAGTTTTCTTGTGATTTTTGTGTATTTTGTGTGTTCTAGTGTTATATCTTTGTTTCCTAACATTAGAAGAGGTGTCCAAGGTCAAAAATCTCACAAAAAGAAGTTATTCTATGGGTTTGGTGCCTTGGTCGAAGTGTTGTTGTTGTTTGGCCAAATTTGTGTCTAGATTTAGGTGTTATTTTGATTGTCTTTATTGTTTATTGTATTGGTTTTCTTTCTCTCTAACAATACTTGAGTCTAACCCAAGTTCTTGAGCAAAAAAAAAATTGCAAATTGTTGTGGGAAGAGTGGACGATTTTGTTGTTGTTGTTGTTAAAGTTCTTGTGTTGTGTTGAAGAAGTCTTGTAAAAGGTTGTTGTTTGATCCAAATTCAAAAGGAAGAGAGTGTGGGATCTTATTAGTCTTGAAACAACTTTCAAGACATTACCAAAGAGGAAGAAGAATAAAAGACCTCCCAAAAGTCTTCATACCAAAAAGGAGTAAGTTCATTTTTCTAGATAAGCCAAAAGAGGAAAGGGGGACAAGACCTCTAAAAGGTTGTCTTGCCAAAAAGGTGAAAGTTGGTCAAAGTTTGAATTTTGAAAAAAAGGACTTAAAGCCTTGTTTGTTAACCACCAAAACCGAAATTCCCCCCATCTTTGTGAAATTTGAACAACCAAAATTGTGGAACAAAATTTTTCAACTTCAACAATATTTTTTTGTCCATCGACCAATAATCGAGTGCTACATCATCAATAGCTCAAGAACGTTGGAATTCCTAGTTTCCCTTTTTTTATTCTATTGGTTTCTATTTTGTTAGTTCTCATACTAATTAGCAAACTAGTAAATACCTACTAGATTGTAGATTAGTTTTTGAGTATGTTTTCTTTCGAGTTAAGCGTTGTATTTTGTGCTTTTCTCGTTTATAAGTCGTAGTATTTTCTTTGTTTCAAGTTCCTAAGTAAATTTTGTTTTTGTGTCTTGAGTCAATCAAACAAGAATCCATTCTGGCCGCCAAGTATAATCGACATCCTATTGACTACCGGAGTATAAGCAACTTTCAATATTCGCCGCTCCAATTGTGAGAATCACAAAGACAGGTGTATAAGAGTGTTGGTGAGGAGATTTTACTAATAATCTTGTTTGTTCATTGTGTAGGTACAAAGGTGATATAAGGGGAACATGTGTTCGATAGCCGGGGATTATTGTGACTACAACATGGGAGACTATGATTGTAGTGAGGGGTTTTATGGCTACGAAGTTAAGGAAGATTGCGGAGGCTATTAAAATAGCCATGATCAAAACTTGGGCAGATTTGAGAGTTACGATTTCGAGGGGAAAAATGAGGTGAATAAAGTGCCTAGTACTTATGGTGAATTTGGAGATGATGTAGGACTTCGTGATGGATCTTGTGATGACGTTGGGGTATGTGAGGAGTCTTACGCTTCTCACTCTGAACCTAGATTTGGTGTTAGGTATAACCCTTTCGTTCGTAAAGTTTATGAGAGCTATGATGAGAGTACACTTGAGGAGTGTGAAGATTCATATTCTCCACCTTGTAGTACTTCTTATCAAGGTTGATATAGTGTGAATGGTTATACTAGTTGTAGTGGAGGTTGTCTAATGAGAAGAAGAGGGTATGTATCTCTAAAATTGATGGTTACTTATGTTCTTTACAATGTTGATCCGAGAAGGAGTGTACACTCCGAAAAGGTGACCATTTGTGGTATACTGGGATATCTCGTTGTGTTAAATGATAGGTACTCTAGTAACTACATCATTCCATCCATGCTTAACTGCTTGGGGTTGTTTCGTGAGCCTTTACTTGTTTCATATTTCTTGGATGGGTTTAAGGTTACCGAAAGGGTCAAAGTTGTCTTCTCCCAATTTGAATACCATGAGGAGGTGTTATGCGATATTCTTTCATTGACATACGGTCATGTATTCTTAGGTGCCAATTGGTTTGCACAACATAGAGTTCTAAATGTACAAAATTGGCCTAATGTTGTAAGAGACCGGTGGGGAAATCACCTTGTGACATACATGCTGCCCGAGCCGCAAAGAGAAATAAATACTTACTCCAATCCAAATGCTTATGAGATACAAAAGATTGAGAGGAGAAAGGGTGTGCAAGGTGGTAATCCGAGAGTGAAAAAATGAGAGTTTGTGTGGAGCGAAGTGAGGAGATTGCCACCAAATTGAGTTAACATTGTTTGTCCTTCTATTTCTAAGGACATTTGTGTAGGTACCGACATGGAAAGTGAAGGAGCGCAATGCCGAAGTGAAGTTGCTGCCCAAGATTGTAGAGGACCCTCACAACATAGCAAAGGAGAGTAGACTCAAGAACTTCAAGGTAAAATAGCTAATTCTTACACTTTTGTGCATGTGAATAATAATTGTGTGGCTAGTAGCCCATTGAGTGTAAGTAGTAGCTTACTTACTTGTGAGTCTGATGATTCTTTGCCTTTTGTTGATGATGCAAATGTTGTGAGTGTGGATACACTATTTGATCCTATTGATGACCAAATTGACACTTCTTGTAAGATCAATTTATGTCCACCTAGTATTGAAGCCTATATGTTGAATGAAAGTATATCGTCTTGTGTAATTGGTGTTGATCAACCTATTTATATAAATTGTCCACCACTTGAGTATGTGTATGATGTGATTAATCAGACTCAAGTGAGTGAAGTATTTGAAAAAGTTGGTCAACAAAAGGGGAGTGAACCCGAGAGCTATTCTTGGGACAATCTTGTGCTTGAAACTGCTTTGAAACTTGATATTGATCTCTTAGAGAGTGAGGAACTTTCTTGTTCCAAATCTGCCCATGGGTTGGATCATGCACTCATTAGGTATAATGTCTTGTTTGAAAATGATATAAACACTCCTAATAAGCCTAGTGGTGAAAAAGATGGTATAGCTTACCTTGGAGGCTATAGCCTATAATTTAACCCACTGTGGTGTAACAACATTCCTCCTAAAGATGGAAATCTCTTCTTGAAAGATGAGAGTACTCTAAGGGTAAGGAATGTATAGTCTTGGAAGTTACTCCTTCTACTTTGTGTGACTTTATTGTTGAGAGTACTCATGGTGTTGATTGGGAAACTAGTAGTGAGTACACACATGAGGGCACCTTAGTAGAAGTCGACTTGAGTGATACTTTTCTCTACTCTCTATTTTATTTCGATGATATGTATGTTACTGTAGAGAGTATATCATTTAGTTTGGGTGGATACCACGGAAAAGGGGAGTGTTGTCTATACCCGTGTCTATGACCACTCTTCCTATTTGACCCCGATGCCAAATATGGAAATGGTGATATTGGTGCACCCAAATTGTTGCTTGGTCTACATGACAAGCAAAGTGTCACTCCTGGTGAATCCCATAACCAAATCCTTTGTACATCTTTCATTGAGTTTTTAATATTTCATTCAAATGATCCTTGGTTATATTGCAAATATGTGCAACCTTGGCATGTTGAGATGATTTTTTGTGCTAACCCTAACCCTCATTCCATGAGGAGTTTGTATTTGTTTGTCCTCTCTTCGGTTTTACAAGGTTTGGATTCGAGGTCGAATCCTTTTCAAGAAGGGGAGGATGATACGGGACAAATGACCATCTTATCTTTTGATGACATCTTTAGAGGCCAACACGTAGAGGCTCAAGACTTGGTCACCTCGAGGATACGAGAACATGCATGGAGGACCCATTTTGAGCATGTCATTAAACAAATCCGGGTGTGGAAGATTGTGTGGGGGCTTATATTTGATGCCAATTTGAGACTACAAGTTTTGAAGTTTGACCCCATGGTTTTTGAGCATTGAAGAAGCACCCTTCATTAAGGGTATTCTGGGGATTGCACATGTTAAAGAAACAACCCACGACCTCCCCTTTCATTAAGGGTATTTTGGTCCATTATACTATGTAATAAACTAGGCTATATAGTCTCTTATTAGGTCTTTTCTCTTTAGTTTTTGAATGATGAATGTATGAAACACTTGAAAATCCTCTCTCTTGAGAGTAGACCACCTTACTGTAGTCTTAGTTAGGGCTTGGAAAAACCATCCTTAGTATAGGACTTGGAAAAGCCAATATTGAGCTTTGCTTGGAAACGGTGGATCTTGAGGTGAGTTGATTTCCTTGGCGGTCATCGTAAGAGTATGGTTTTGATTATTACATTCATTAGAGTTAGTGTTGAAATACACTTGGTTCTTAATCTTGTAATAATCTTGGTCTCACAATCCATCCTTTCATTATTTTGCAAATCCGTGTGTTTTTGTGTTTGTCATCTTGTATCCCTTTGTGTTGCTTGTTCTTCTCATGTTTTGTGGATTGTTTTGGCATCTTGGTGGGCTGTTTTTGTATCACTACTCTAACATAAATGTCGTCTACAATTGAATGGTTGTAACTTTTGACCTTGAAAGGTTACCTATGGAATCCACGATGATCAATAGGTCAAGACCACAATTTTCAAGACCACAATTTTCAAAGTCATTTAATTGGCTAATAAAAATCATCAAATTTCTCATTTGGTGTAAGTTTCCGACCAAAAAAAGGCATTTGCATAAATCAACCCAACTAAAAGGTCTCAAAAACAAACTCATGCCAACACCATCGAAGCCTACTTAATAAGCCCAACTTCCTTTCATCCCTCCATGAGCATAAATACCAACCATACAAATTGTAAAAGCACAAACATACAAAATTTGGAGGGAAAAATTCCCACAATGAGCAGAAGTTTCCACCTTCGACAACGACGAAGACTACAATGAGAAGTGTGATCCTCATCAATTCCCAACCACTACGGGCAACAAAGAAATTCCTTTCTTGGTTTAATAAACTGATATGATACAAGAAAGACAAGGGATACACGAAATCACACTCCAAACAGTCCACACATCACAAGATTCAAGGACCTATTGGAGACCAACTCTCGGATTCAAAAAACAACCAACAAAATGAGATGAACAAGGGTGTTTAACACACCAACAGCCAGCCCAAACTATGTTAACAACCACGATATGATGAACAATCTGAACAACAACAAGATGAACAATAACAACTCACAGGTTGGATTACTAGAACACAAACACATACACGAAGACAAGAAAGAAAAGGATAGTTAGTGAGACATAGGTTATTACAAGATTAAGAACCAAGTGTATATCAACACTAGCCCCTAATGAATGTAATAATCGACACCACACTCTTATGGTGACCTCCAAGGAAATCAACTCACCTCAAGATCCACCGTTTCCAAGAAAAGGTCAATACTGACTTTTACAAGTCCTAGACTACAATGGCTATTTCAAGCCCTAACTAAGAACACACTAAGGTGTTCTACTCTCAAGAAAGAGGATTTTCAATATTTCATACATTCATCATTCATAAACTAATAAGAAAAGACCCATAAGAGACTATATATAGTATATTACAAAAGAAAGACAAAATAACTCCAATGAAAGACAAAATAACTCCAATGCCCTTAATGAGGTGGGGTGGCCATGGAGTGTCATTTAAACAAGTCTAACTGACCAAAATACACTCAAGGCTAAGTGATCAAAATGCCCTTAATAAAGGGAACCAAACCATGAACCACCAAGTGTGGCCCAAACCCGAGAGTCCTTAAGTCTTCAAGGCTCCAAGCAATCTTCCACATTCGGGTTTGTTTAATGGCATGCTCAAGACGACCCCTCCAAGTAGGATCCCGTGCCCTCCATGCGACCAAAGCTTGATTCTTTACGTACTGACTTTCAATAATGTCATCGAAAGCTAAGGCGGTCATTTAACTTGTATCATCCTCCCCTTCTTGAAAAGAATTCGACCTCGAATCCGTACCTTGAAAAACTAGAGAAAGAAAAAACAAGCAGAACATCCTCATGGCATGAGGGTTAGGGTTAGCATAATAATAAACATCATCACACCAAGGTGGCACATACTTGAATTATAACCAAGGATCTTTTGAATGAAATATTAAAAACTCAATGAAAGATGTACAAAGGATTTGGTTATGGGATTCACCAAGAGTGACACTTTGCTTGTCATGAAGACCGAGCAACAAGTTGGGTGCACCAACATCACTATTTCTACATTTGGCACCAAGATCAAATGGGAAGAGTGGCCATAGACACGGGTCTAGACAACACTCCTTTTTCCCGTGGTCTTCACCCAAACTAAATGGTATACTCTCTACAATAGCATACATATCATCCAAAGAAAATACAGAGTAGAGAAAGGTATCACTCAAGTCGACTTCTACTAAGGTGCCCTCACGTGTGTACTCACTACTAGTTTCCCAATCATCACCATAAGTACTCTCAACAATAAAGTCACACAAAGTAAAAGAAGGAGTAGATTCCAAGACCACACATTCCTTATCCTTAAAAGTACTCTCATCTTCCAAGAAGAGATTTCCATCTTTAGGAGGAATGTTGTCACACCATAGTGGGTTAGCATATAGGTTATAGCCTCAAAGGCAAGTTATACCATCATTTTCACCACTAGGCTCGTTAGGAGTATTTATATCCTCTTCAAATAAGACATTATACCTAAAGAGTGCATGATCCAACCCACGGGCAAATTTGGAACAAGCAAGTTCCTCACTCTCTAAAATATCAATATCAAGTTTCAAAGAGGTTTCAAGCACAAGATTTTCCTAAGAATAGCTCTCGGGTTCACTCTCATTTTGTTGACCAACTTTTTCAAGTACTTCACTCACTTGAGTTCTATTAATCACATCACACACATACTTAAGTGGTGGATAATTTTCACAAATAAGTTGATCAACACCAATTACATAAGACGATGTACTTCTATTCAACATATAGGCTTCAACATTAGGTAGACATAAATTGATCTTACAAGAAGAGTCAATTTGGTCATCAATAGGATCAACTAGTGTATCCATACTCACAACATGTACATCATCAACAAGAGACATAGAATCATTAGACTCACAAGTACGTAAGCTCCTACTCACACTCAACAGGCTACTAGCCATACAATTATCTTTCACATGCATAAAAGTGTAAGGGTTGGCTATTTTACCTTTAAGTTCTTGAGTAGACTCTCCTTTGTCGGGTTGTGAAGGTCCTCCACAAGCTTGGGTAACAACTTCACTTCGACATTGCCCTCCTTCGCTTGCCATGTTAGTACCTATGCAAATGTCCTTAGAAATAGAAGGACAAATAATGTTAGCTCGATTTGGTGGCAATCCCCTCACTTCGCTCCACACAACCTCTCTTTTTTTCACTTTTGGATTACCACCTTGCACACTCCTACTCCTCTCAATCTTTTGTCTCTCTTCGTTATTCAGATTGGAGTAGATGAACACTCTTTTAGCGGCCTGGGCAGAATATACATCACGGGGTGGTTTCCCCATCGGTCTCTTACAATATTAGGCCAATCTTGGACATTTGGAACGTTATGTTGTGCAAACCAATCGGCACCTAAGCATACATGATGGTAAATCAAGGAAAGAATATCGCACCACACCTCCTCATGGTATTCAAATTGGGAGAAGACAACTTTTACCCTCTCGGTAACCTTAAACCTATCCAAGGAGTATGGAACAAGTAAAGGCTCTCGAAATAACCCCAAGTAGTCAACCATGGATGGAAGGATGTAGTTTCTAGAGTTCCTATCATTTAACACCATGAGGTATCCCGGTATCCCACAAATGGTCACCTTTTTGGAATGTACACTCCTTCTCGGATCAACATTGTAAGGTACATGGGTACCCCTCGGTTTTGGAGATGCATACCTTCTCCTCCTTGTAGGACAACCTCCACTAGAGCTAGTATAACTATTCACACCATATCAACCTTGATAAAAAATACTACAAGGTGAAGAATATGAATTTTCACACTCCTCACGTGAACTCTCATCATAGCTCTCATAAGCTTTGCAAATAAAAGGGTTATACCTAACACCAAGTCTAGGTTTGGAGTGGGAAATGTAAGACTCCTCACATGCCCTAACGTCATCATAAGAACCATCACGGGGTCCTACATCATCTCCAAATTCACCATAAGCACTTGGTACTTCATTCCCCTCATTTTCTCCCCTAAAATCGTGTCCCTCAAATCTCCCAAGTTTTGATCATGGCTATTTTCATGGTCTCCATAATCTCCCTCAACTTCGTAGCCATAAAATCCCTCACTACAATCATAGTCTCCCATGTTGTAGTCACAATAATCCCCGGCTATCGAAGACATGTTCCACTTGTATCACCTTTGTACCTACACAATGAACAAACAAGATTAGTAGTAAAAGCTTCTCACCAACACTCGTATACACTCACCTTTGTGATTTTCACAATTGGAGCGGGGAATATTGAAAATTGCTTATACTCCGGTAGGCAATAGGATGTCAATTCTACTTGGCGGCCGGAATAGATTCTTTTTTGATCTACTCAAGACACAAAAATAAAATTTACTTGCGAACTTGAAACAAAGAAGTTACTACGAGTTAAAAATGAGAAAAGCACACAAATAACGAAGACACGAAAGAAACGAATTCAACAAATAATCTACAACTAAGTAGGTGATTACTAGCTGTTAATTAATTCTAGAATCAAGACATGAAACTAATGAAACAATAAAATGAAACTAAAAATCTAAAATTTGAGCTTAATAAAGTTGCGTGAACAGTAAAATAATAACTTGGCAGCCACGTATTAGTTGTGGTTTCTACAATTTTATTTTCCAAAGTGCAAGTCTTGACCCATTTTTAATTTGGATTGGTGGAATTTGTTTTAAGGAGGGAAGGATAAGTCTTGGAGCCTTTTTTTCAAGTTTCAAATTTCAAGACTTAACTTTTGCAGTACTTTTCCTTAAAACATGAACCCTTTGGTTTCATGGAAAGTGGTTGAGATGTGATTGACAAATCCTTGGTGGGTGAAAGGTCTTTCAAGACTTAAAAAGTTCTCACACCTTTTTCCTTCACTCTTTTGGATTAAACTTTCACTTTATGATTAACAAGGTATGAAGGATGTGAAGAACATCAAGAACACAACAACCACAACAAGAACAACATCAACAAAAATGTCCAATCCAAGTCCACAAGAATGTCACCATACATCCAAGACAATAACATTAACTCACAGCCACCTTTTTGTGTTCATAATAACAACTTCAACTTTTCAAGCTCAAATCTAGATCTAGACTCAAAGTGTTAGTGAAGAACAAAACTAACACTTGAAACAACAAATCTAGACTTACAAACAAGTCTCAGCCAAGACAACAACAAGAACAATAACTTTCTCGGCCAAGAATAACAAGAACAACAAATCTATTTTTTTTTATATTTTCAAGCAAGCTAGCCCAAGATTGATCATGTGGGAACAAAATCAAGCCATGCTCTAATACCAAACGATACAAGAAAGACAAAGGATACACGAAATCACTCTCCAAACAGTCCACAAATCACAAGATTCAAGGACCTATTGGAGACCAACTCTCAGATTCAACAACGAACCAACAAAACGAGACGAACGAGGGTGTTTAACACACCAAAACAGCCAACCCAAACTATGTTAACAACCACGATATGATGAACAATCTGAACAACAACTCACGGGTTGGATTACTAGAACACAAACACATACACGAATACAAGAAAGAAAAGGATAGTTAGTGAGACATAGGTTATTACAAGATTTAGATTCAAATGTATATCAACATTAAACCCCTAATGAATATAATAATCGACACCACACTCTTATGGTGACTGCCAAGGGAATTAACTCACCTTAAGATCCACCGTTTCCAAGCAAAGGTCAATATTAGCTTTTTCAAGCCCTAAACCACAATGGCTATTCCAAGTCCTAACTAAGACTACACTAAGGTGTTCTACACTCAAGAGAGAGGATATTCAATGTTTTATACATTCATCATTCATAAACTAATGAGAAAAGACCTAAAAGAGACTATATATAATATATTACAAAAGAAAGACAAAATGACTCCAACGCCCTTAGCGAGGTGGGTGGCCATGGAGTGTCATTTAGATAAGTCTAAATGACTAAAATACCCTCAAGGCTAAGTGACCAAAATGCTCTTAATAAAGGGAACCAAAACCGTGAACCACCAAGTGTGGCCCAAACCCGAGAGTCCTTAAGTCTTCAAGGCTCCAAGCAATCTTTTACACTCGGGTTTGTTTAATGGCATGCTCAAGACGACCCCTCCAAGTATGATCTCGTGCCCTCCATGCGACCAAAGCTTGATTCTTCACGTAGTAACTTTGAATGATGTCATCGAAAGCTAAGACGACCATTTGACTTGTATCACGATATAATTGGCTTCACACTTTTTTTAATGAAAAATCAAACCAACTAACTTATGTACACCCCTATTTAAGACCACCAACTTTTAAAGTCATTTGGTCTGTCGATAGTTTAAGACCATCAATTTTCAAAGCCGCTTAACGTAAGTTCCTAAGGACAAAAGGGAAATTTGCGTAAATCAACCCAACTAGATGGTCTTGAAAACAAACCCGACCCAACACCAAAGCCGCCTAACTTCCTTTTTTCCCTCATTCAGCATAAATACCAACCATACAATTTGAAAAACAAACAAACACAAAAATTGTGGAGGAAAAAAAATTCCCACAACGAGCAAAAAACACCACCAAGTCATTTGTTCTTCCTCCTTCTCCGAGATGAAGACATTAAAAAAAAACAATTAACCTCAACAGTGTTTAAAAAAGATTAGTTAAACACAATCTGTTTATCAAAAACATGTTTTTAAAATGAATTAATCAAACACAAATGTCTTTTTTAAAAGCACCTTCCAAAAAGCTATTTTAATAAAAGCATTTCTTAAAATAAGCAATCACTTGGCCAAACAGGTTCTAAGCGAATCATAACTCAACTCGACTTTTAGCCCAGTTTAGCCTAAAGTAAATTTGAGCGGGTCATTAATCCAATCTCATGGTCTCAGAAACAAGCTCGACCCACGACTCTCAAAACCCACTAATGTAAAACAAACCCGGCCCAATACTACCAAAAGCCCACCAATGTAACCAAACTCATCCCAAGACCACCAAAGCCCACTAATGTAACAAACCCGGCCCAACACCACTAAAGCCCAAATCTATTCCCTCCTTGAGCATAAATACCAACCATACAAATTGAAAAAACACAATTTTGGAGGGAAAAAATTTCCCACAATGAGCAGAAGACGCCACCAAATCATCTGTTCTTCTTCCTCCGACGACGAAGACAATGACGAGAACTACGATCCTCATCAACTCTCTGCCGCCGCCGCCGCCGCCACCGCCACCGCCACCGCCACCGCCACTGGCAACGAAGAAAACCAACAACCTAATAACAACAGCAACAACATCGAAATGGAAATTCTAGAATCTTCTAACAACTTCCAATCCGTAACCCTAAATTCTCCGAACCAAGTCCCTACTACACCTGTCAGTGAACCTATTGGGAATGTGGCGGTGGCAGCAGCGGATTGTGGTATTGGTAGGGTATTGGAAGGATTAGGGTTGAGATTGCGGAGGGAATGGTTAGATTCGTGTGTTAGAGGACTTGAAGGAAGAGGGAGGTTTTCGGGATTGGATGATACGGAGAAGGCGAAGATGTCTTTTGAGCAGTTTTTGTATTCGGATATGAATTATTGTGGTGCAGGAATGCTTCCAAGAGATGTTCATAAGTTGCATTTGGTTGATCTTAAAGGACCCTTTGTTCTTCAGGTATAGTGAAAAATTCAAAATGTCGATAAAGTTTATCATTGTTGTGAGTTTAATGTGTTTGGCGGTATTTTATTGTGAAAATTGAGAAAAAGTAGTTTTTGCATTCGGATATAAATTATTGTGAATGTGGGAATTCTTTCAAGGGACGTGCATAAGTTGCATTTGGTTGATCTTAAAGGACCTTTTGTTTTCAGGTATAGTGAAAAACTCGAAATGTCGATGAAGTTTATCATTGTTGCGAGTTTAATGTGTTTGGCCATGTTTTATTGTGAAAATTGAAAAAAGTAGTTTTTGTATTCGGATATGAATTATTGTGAGTTTAATGTGTTTGGCCATGTTTTATTGTGAAAATTGAGAAAAGTTAGTTTTGGTATTCGGATACGAATTATTGTGAGTGTGGGAATGCTTCCAATAGATGTGCATAAGTTGCATTTGGTTGATCTTAAAGGACTTTTTGTTCTTCAGGTATAGTGAAAAATTTGAAATGTCGATGAAGTTTATGTTGTTTTGTGGTTAATATGTACTTTTGGATACAAAATCCATAACTTTAAGGTGTTGTTTTCTATAGTGTATAAGAATAATGTTCTCTCTGTTTCAATTTGTTTGTGTTGTTTTGACCTGACATGAAGTTTCATAAAGTAAAGACATTTTTGAATCTTGTGGTCTTAAATTAAAGATAATGTCAAATGTACTAAACTGCCCTTTGATTTTGTAGTCCAAAACATGTCATGTGGAAAGTTGAAATTGAAGAGTTGCTAAAAAAGTAAAGAGGCCTTCTTTTTTGAAATGAACCAAAAAGGAAAAAGTACGAAAAACTTATTGTAATGGAAGGAGTATAGAATAGGGTGTATTAGTAATACAAACCTCAGTTTTTGTATTCGGATATGAATTATTGTGGTGTGGGATATGCTTCCAAGGGATGTGTAAGTTGCATTTGGTTGATCTCAAAGGACCCATTGTTCTCTATGTATAGTGAAAAATTCGAAATGTCGATGAAGTTTATCATTGCTGTGAGATTAATGAGTTTGGCCTTGTTTTATTGTGAAGATTGAGAAAAAGTAGTATTCACATATGAATTATTGTGAGAGTGGAATGCTTTCAAGGGATGTGCATAAGTTGCATTTGGTTGATCTTAAAGGACCTTTTGTTCTTCAGGTATAGTGAAAAACTCGAAATGTCGATGAATTTTATCATTGTTGTAAGTTTAATGTGTTTGGCCATTTTCTATTGTGAAAATTGAGAAAAAGTAGTTTTTGTATTCGGATATGGATTATTGTGAGTGTGGGAATGCTTCAAGGGATGTGTATAAGTTGCATTTGGTTGATCTTAAAGGACCTTTTGTTCTTCATGTATAGTGAAAAACTCGAAATGTCAATGAAGTTTGTCATTTTTGTGAGTTTAATGTGTTTGGCCATGTTTTATTGTGAAAATTGAGAAATAGTAGTTTTTGTATTTGGATATAAATTATTGTAATTGTGGGAATGCTTCCAAGGGATATGCATAAGTTGCATTTGGTTGATCTTAAAGGACCTTTTGTTCTTCAGGTATGGTGAAAAACTAGAAATGTCGATGAAGTTTATCATTGTTGTGAGTTTAATGTCTTTGGCGATGTTTTATTGTAAAAATTGAGAAAAGGTAGTTTTTGTATTCGGATATGAATTATTGTGAGTGTGGGAATGCTTCCAAGAGATGTGCATAAGTTGCATTTGGTTGATCTTAAAGGAACTTTTGTTCTTGAGGTTGTTAGAATATGAGTAGAAATAGGAATAGTATATACCAAATCCTACTTGGAAAAGGATTGTACTATAGTGTCTATAAATAGGGTCTCGATGTAATTATGTCAACACACAATTTAATAATATTTTTCTCCATTAATTCTCGCATGGTATCAGAGACTTGGTGAGAAACATCAGAGAAAAGAAATAACTCAGTCACCGTGCGTCAATTCCGGTGACTGATTTGTGTCGTATTTTATTTTGTGGGTTGTGTAAAAAATACTCCACCACCAAGAGGATCGGAAAGATCAGGTGACAAAAAACCTGACCAAAACTGCCGGAATATTACTAGCCACGTGCCGCTACGCGCCAGCCGGAATCTTGAAATTCCGGCGAGATCTCGTCACGTGCCGGCGCGTGAGACCATCTCTGGTCGAATTTTGAGTTGTTCTTTTTTTCGTTGGGGTAGCCTATCTATTCTGACTCCGACCACTTAATATTTTCGTGATTCCGTCAAGTATTTTGAGATTCCGATCGCCGGAGCCTAAATTCCGGCGACTTCATATTTTTTTTTCCTTTTGGTATCTGTTTTCAGATTCAGCAACTGTTTCTTGGGGTTTTCAAGTCAAATTACCAAGATGTCTTTTGGGCATGATAGTTTTGGCTCCAAAAATATAGGAATTGAAAGTTCAAGTCCTATGATCACTTCCGAACCTTTATTGGGAAGTTCAAATTATTTAGCCTGGGCTTCTTCGGTTGAATTGTGGTGCAAAGGTCAAGGTGTTCATGATCACTTAACAAACAAGGCTAGTGGTAGATGAAAAGGCAAAAACTAGTGCGGAAGATGCGAAAGCTAAAGAGCAATGGGAGAAAGTTGATGCTCAATTATGTAGTCTCTTATCGCGATTTATTGATTTCAAGTTGATGCCCTTGTTTCGTCCATTCCAGACATGTTATTTAGTTTGGGAAAAGGCTCGTGCTTTATACACTGATGACATATCTTGTTTTTATGATGTGATATCTCGAATGATCAACTTGAAGTAACAAGAACTCGATATGTCTACTTACTTGGGACAAGTATAAGCAGTCATGGAAGAATTTGATACATTATTGCCCGTCACTGCGGATGTGGAAAAACAGACAAATGTTGTTTTTAGTTCTTACAACTGGACTTTCTACTGATCATGATGCTGTACGTGATCAGATTTTAGCTAGTTCTACGGTTTCTACAATTGATGAGTTATTCTTTTGTCTGCTTCGTCTTGCCGCGCCTCCCAGTCACAAAGTAGTTTCATCACCCACTGTTGACTCTTCTATTCTTGCATCTCAAACCATACAAAAACCAACATATCAGCCTATGGAAAATCGGCAAGGAGGAGGTCGTTCTGGAAAATCTCAACCGAAGTGTAGTTATTGTCATAAAGTTGGACAAACTCATGATATATGTCATAGTTTGCATGGTCCACCACCCAGTTATGATCCTATTGCTGTAAAGGAATATAATGAGTTCCTTCGGAATCGAGCAAGTAAGCAGATATATCTACAGCCTAATCAACCATCCAATAATGCTTATATTGGCCAAACAGAATATGATAAGTTCCTTTAGTATCGAGCAAGTAAGCAAACATCTCCACAAGTAGCCTCAGTTTCCCAGCCTGATGCTTCTGTTGCTGGTAATCCTTTTGCTTGTGTTTCACAGTCTAGTACTCTTGGATCATGGGTTGTGGACTCAGGTGCCTTTGATTATATTTCTGGTAACAAATCACTTTTGTCTGATATTGTTTATTCACAATATCTCCCTGCTATTACTTTAGCCAATGGAATCCGAACAAAACCAAAAGTGTCACTCTATACTCTGTTCTTTATGTCTCTGGTTGTCCTTTTAATCTTGCATCTGTTAGTCGTTTGATACGTACCCTTAATTGTAGCATAACTTTTTTGATGACTCTTTTCTAATGTAGGACCGCAGTACGGGACATACAATTGGCGCAGGACATGAATCACAAGGCCTTTACCATCTTACCTCTTCAAATTCCTTCACAACATCCTCTGTTACAGACCCTCCAGACCTAATTCACAAACGTTTGGGACATTCGAGTCTATCCAAGCTACAAAAGATGGTGCCTAGTTTGTCTAGTTTATCCACGTTAGATTGTGAGTCATGTCAACTTGGGAAATACACCCGTGCTACTTTCCCACGTAGTATTGAGAGTCGTTCAGAGTCTATTTTCTCATTAGTACATTCTGATGTTTGGGGTCCTAGTAGAGTCAACTCACCTTTAGGTTTTCGTTATTTTGTTAGTTTCATTGATGTACATTTTATCCTCCCCAGACCCCACTTTGTGGGAACACACTGGGTTTGTTGTTGATGTTGTTGTTGTTAGTTTCATTGATGATTTTTCAAGATGTACTTGGGTTTTCTTAATGAAAGATCGTTCTGAGATATTTTCTATATTCAAAAGTTTTTGTGCTGAAATACAAACTCAATTTGGTGTTTTTATTCATACTTTTCGTAGTGATAATGCCTTAGAATACTTATTCTCTCAGTTTCAGGAGTTTATAACTCATCAAGAAATTGTTCACCAAACATCTTGTCCGTACACCCCTCAACAGAATGGTGTAGCAGAAGGGAAAAATAGGCATCTTCTTGAGACTGCTCGTACTCTTCTCATTGAATCCATGTTCCGCTGCAATTTTGGGGCGATGCAGTCCTGACATCTTGTTATCTAATTAATAGAATGCCATCATCTTCAATTCAGAATAAGGTTCCCCATTCTATATTGTTTCCACAGTCACATCTCTACTCTATCCCCCCTCGTGTCTTTGGGAGCACATGTTTTGTTCATAACTTAGCACTTGGAAAAGATAAATTAGCCACTCGTGCTCTCAAGTGTGTCTTCCTTGCTTACTCGCCAGTTCAAAAAGGCTATCGTTGTTATTCACCGGATCTTTGTCGCATCAAATCCAGTGTTTCATGAGAGGACTAAACACATAGAGATTGCTTGTCATTTTGTCAGAGAAAAGATACTCTCAGGAGATATTGTTACAAAATTTGTGAAGTCAAGTGATCAACTTGCATATATCTTCACCAAGTCTCCCGGGTCCTCGTATTAATTACATTTGTAACAAGCTAGGTACATATGATTTGTATGCACCAGCTTGAGGGGGAGTGTTAGAATATGAGTAGAAATAGGAATAGTATATACAAAATCCTACTTGGAAAGGGATTGTACTATATTGTCTATAAATATGGTCTCGATGTTATTATGTCAACACACAATTCAATAATATTTTTCTCCATTAATTCTCACAGAGGTAATAGTGAAAATGTGGATGTCCATGAAGTTTATCATTGTTGTGAGTTTAGTATGTAATTTTCTTTAAAAATTAGGGGTTGTTTCCTAGAGTTTGTAGGAATAGTACTGAATATGGTGTATTAGTAATGTCGGATTAATAATGCTAGGATTTAGTTGTGCTAGGATTAGTAATGTTGGGATTTAGTTATGTCAGGATTAGTAATGCTGGAATTTAGTTATGTTGGAATTGGTAATGCTGAGATTTAGTTATGCTTGGATTAGTAATGCTGAGATTTTTAGTTACTTTGGGACTATTTCCTATCCACTGTTTGGTTTGGTGTATAAGGGTAGTACTATCTTAACCCATGCTTATCCATGTATTAATAGCCTATGTATTGCTGATACCGTGGTTTGGTATGTATCAGCTATATGCCCTATAACTGGTATGTATTAGCTATACACCATATAATATTGAATAGGGTGTATAACTAATACACCCTATTCGAAAAAATACATAAGCTAAAAATTTCTATCAAACAATGTATTAAATAATACCATTACTAATGCATGTATTAGATTCTCTAACCCATTCTACTAAATGACCCCTTAAAGTTTCTCCATCAATGAGGTGCTCCCTAGCTAGTACAAGGTACGGAAGAGTTGAAGGAGAGTTAGGATTAACCCTTTTTTCATACTGCTCTCTTGATACAAAATCCAAAATTTTACGGGGACAACAATACGAGATTTATTCACATGAAGTCCCAAGTGCCACACTATGTACTCTCTTCAGAGCAGTAGTGCTAGATGTTTGATAATTTCTCCTCCTACATGGATATACAGTGTACGCAGCCTTTCTCTTGCATTTTTTGCAAGGATTTTGTTTCATGTTAATTTGGTTCTTTTATAAATTGAGTTAGTTCGACTTTCATGTTTGTAAATGAAAGGTTATGACTTTACATCTCAGTTAAATTTTGTTAAAAGTACCTATATGAATGTTTTTTTTAATTATAATGGAAGTACCTGTATCAATATGAATCTTGTATTCAATAACTTATTTAATTATCTATTACATTGGTTTATCACAATACAAAGCTAAAAGGAGGGCAAAATTCACAATGGGCAACCAAAAGATATTTTGGTTCTGTTATTTTTTTGAGGAAGAGATATCTTAAAGCATGCTCAATATTCGTATGGACATGTAGCTTATAGTTTTTAAACTTCTTAGAACACTTTGAGAAGGTATCTCATGAATTGAGTTTGTTGAGCAAGAGTTGGAAAACAGTATCCGTTAGTTTTGGTATTGAAGATCTTCTATTGTTTTCTCTTTTCTCTCTTCTTCTATCTATTAGAAACAGACTATAGTTTCTTATTTGTAACACTAGGAACACCAAGTGCCAAATCAGAAAGTCTTGTAATGATCAAGAAGAATTAGTTGCTGTAAGAAGTTAGCCAACAAAAAAATCAAAAAGTATAAAAAAATGTTGATCTATTTAAAAAAAAATTTAAAATAATAATCAATTAGGGAGAAGAGGCTCATTTATGATCTTGGGTTTGTGAAATCAAACTTCATTCACTTAAAATTTCTTTCCACAACATTTGCTTACTAAATCCATTTTTGAAAAGGTGATAGCTAAATATGCCACTTCTTGAAATTAACTTTAATGAACCAGAAGCTTCATTAATTTTGGTTAAACTACACCTTCCATGTGACTCTGACTATTCCAGTGTTTCATTCCCTTCTCCTTCAAGGTAGATGAGATTGTGAATATCAGTTGTCCTCTTCGAGATAGGTACCAGAAAGCAGCTGCTGGAATAAAGAGGTGTCTGAAATTGTCCATGACTGATGGCATTCAGCGTGTATTTGGGATGGAGTACAGGCCAATAAAAGATCTCGACGTTCTGGCTCCTTCTGGACTGAAGGTATATTTAAGGAATACCAGTTACCATAGTGTTTATTAGTTTGTCAAGTAGCTTTAGAAGTCTTATTTACCAGATGAGAATTGATAAGAATAGTGTTCATCGAAAAACTTTTTCCATATTCATATAGATTGCTGCTGCATTTTGCAGGTTGCTATCTGTAATGTTCACATTAGGCATGGACTTATGATGTTGGTCCCTGAAGTAATTGAAGTTCTGGGTGGGATGGTGGAAGAGTTAGAAGAAGCAAGACAGCGGCTAGTTAATGAAATAAATAAGCCACCAAGGGGGAAAAGGTATGACGAAGGATCAATAATGCATTTCCTCTCTGGAACTCATTATCAAAATTCTGATATTGTTGGTAGATTCCATGGATAAGTGTAGTGTTCACTTGAATGACAGAGGTTGATGGTTAGTGCTAGCCTTAGAGGACCCTAACGGACTGAATATTGGAATGTAGTTAAATGGATAATGGGGATTCACATAGTTAACCTGACTAGCATGGATTAAGGTGTAGGAGTTGATGTTCAATTCTCTTCAGGGGGCATTTGTAAGAGTCAAAAGATACTCTCATGGTCCCAACTTAAAGGTTAAAGTTAAGAGCTGTTTCGCCGAATCTTAGCAAAGTGCTTTGTCCCCTCCCCCTTCCTCATCCATTTTGTATTTTGACCTTCTAATGAAGACTTAGTATCTGTTGCTCAGGTATAGGCTTTGGTTCTCAAGTGAGTGAATAAGGCATCTTGTCATGATTTATTACTGGTATGCTAGAAACAACCTGTCGCTTTTCGTGATTTAGTTACTTTATCTATGTCCAATGCCAGAACAAGGTCTGGAGTGGTTCCTCCTTTGGCAAATAGAGCTACTAATGCTGCATGGCCACGAGAAGGTGTTACAGCTCCAGAGCACGCCGATACTTCCTCAAGACAAAGTATGCATTTTCAGGTTCCTCAGCAAGGTACTTTGATACCCTAAATAGTTTATTTGCAGTTAGTCTAGGATATGCGCATGTTCATTTGTTCTTGGTATTGCTTTCAAAGTGGAAAACAATTTCTATGTGTTACTTTGGCTTATATGGTTCTGGTCTTCTGGCTTTTAGTATGAGTGAGAAGCTGATATTTTGCCAGATTGCGTCCTTTTGATGGCTTCTCTCAAGCTTGTGTTTTAAGCTTTATTTTTGTTTTTTTTCTGCTATAGTTTGAGTGTTAATCAGCAGAACATTTATTCCACAATGATATAGCTAAGGTAGTGCTACAAGATGAAAGACTGGTTTACATATTTAAATTGGAATATGTTCTAGATGACCTCTGGTGACGGTGATGTCCCTGGTTTGGTTCGTTTGGACCAAACCAGGCTTGTCATATCCATGTGGAAAAATCTCTATTGTTATTAATTGGTTTTTCTTTTGTCTTTGACTCTTTGTCGATAAGCTTAACAAACTAAGGTCATGTAATTTTATTTCCTACATCTAAAAGGAAAAAAAGAAAAAAGAATCAGGGTACTGCCTGTATCTAGACAAATTCTTTAGGTGAGAGTTTACTCATTATGTTTTTTTGATGAAGGGAGTGTGTATGTGTGTGGCATCGGGGTCTGTAGTTGCCTCTGTATATACACCTTGCTTGTTGGTAAATGGATGCTGTAGGAGAAAGTAACACATGATATGCTTTGATTCAGTAGAATAATTGTTTTCCTGTTTAAGTGCGCCAGGAACTTTATAAAATTTAAAAGAAAAGGTATGCACGATATTATGCCGGTAAAGGGAGAGGGTGACAACTTTTTCCACTTCTAACTTCATAGGGACATGTACTGTAATTGCAGACTTATCTACCTTCTGATCTTTTGCTTTGGGGTGCAGGAATGTCTGGCGTTGCTACTTCTGCAACAGAAGAAATTCATCCCATTACACCTGGCTTGCCATCTGCTCCGACAATTACCACTCCTGTTTATAGAAGAGATGCTCAATCTAATTTTCCGTCTACTCCAGCTGTTTCTGTCCCATTCAATATGAACGTTACTAGGCCTACCTTTCCATCTCATGCAGCTAGTCATGCAGAGGATATCCATATGGCTGACATGACCACTGAATGCATTGATGTTCCAATTAGAAGGGAACATAATGACCCTGTCCGTTTGTCTTCTTCCTCCATGGAACTGGAGGAACTTCTGCCAGATGTTAGAAGTGGCCCTGCCACACCTGCCAGTAGCAGGAGCAGAGGAAGTGTTCCTGTCTCTAGCGGTAGTGTCCATAATGAAGATGTAGAGCCAGACTCATTGTCTACTGCAGCAACTGACGTTGAAGAAATTGATTTGGTTGATGAGTTGGACCATCCATTCATTCTTTCTGGAGGGAAGGAAAACCCTTTCACTTACCTAGCCAGTCTGTCGGCTAAGCAGGCTGGTATGAATGGTAGTGCTTCCGCTGTTACAGGAAAAATTAAGGTAATTTTGCTTTCCCTCGTGATATCAACTTTTCTGATGCTGCGATATAGAAAATTCATTGTGTCCCTTCCATCTTACGCTTAGTAATTTAGTCTTTTTTCCACTTGGCTGTGATATTATTAATTGGGGATACAGGCATGCATATTAATCTAAGTTAATGAAATAACAAGAATAGAATTCCAACATGAATTGAAGAACAGTAAGAATCTTAGATCCTAACTGTGTTATGGTAACAATTGATTTTGAAATCAATCACCCATGAAGAATGAAAAGAAAGAACCAAAGATATAAAAATTAGAAAGGGCAGTCGGGTGCACTAAAGCTCCCGCGATCTGCAGGGTCCAGGGAAGGGCCCCACCATAAGGGTGTATTGTACACATCCTTATCTTGCATTTCTGTCAGAGGCTGTTTTTAAGGTTTGACCCCATGACCTCCTGGTCACATGGCAGCAACTTTACCGGTTAAAAGAGAAAAATTATCATCAAGAATCAAGTTTAAAAGTAATTCTGTAGTTCAGTATGAACAAAGAAAATTTCAACCTCTCAAAGGTGTCACAAGTTATTCTAAGGAGCGAGGATACTAATATTATAACTATTGCATAAAGATGGAAAAAGGTTGTTCAAACTAAAAACTGTCTCCAACCAGTAGACCAGTGCGATGCACTGGCTAAATAGCTTCAGGGCACCGATCTGAGTGAGATTTCGATGCAACTTCAATTTTCCTCAAAATAGCTCTCCTAGCAGCTTCTACCGTTGCTTAAAGATCATGCAGCTCAGCTCTTTAATGTGCATACTTGGATGCGCTGGGTCTTGAAACGAGTCCACAGTCCCTTGGAGGTTTGGCATGTTGAGATCGTCGGGCATGTGCTGCATGCTACCTGGGTCACATCACTGTCTAATGTCTATAACGGTTGCTTAAGTAGGCATTAGATCTTTTCTTAAGCCAATGGCAACCTATCAAGGAAAACTCCGTTACTGGCATCCCTCTAGCAGTGTACTTTTATGCATATTTGGTTCATTTGCTATTGTTGCGCCTTGTCTTGGCTTTTGTGCATTTAGCGTTAGTAATCAGCCATTGTGATTAAGGATGTTTTAATATTGTGTTTCACAGTACAAAACAGTGAACTCTATTGTTTTTTTATGTTAGTGTGAAAAGTTGGAATACCGAGTAGAATTATCGTATCATGTTAATAAGAAACTGAGATCTAGCTTAAATCTGCAGTGCTTTCTTACTGGTGTGAAGGGCTTTCAATATAGACAGACGAGTAAATACGAGCTTCGGGTTTATGTTGACGATGGCAGCCTAATCTCTGAGATCCTTATAGATCATTCTGTAAGTTAGTGAAGACTGGATCCCCTGACTGTCAGAATCTGATTATTTTTTAACTTTTGTCTGCTTCAGCTTGTGCAGAAGAAAATCAGCTTTTCTCCTGAAGAGGTAACTGCTGCTATTAGTTCTTCAGATAGTAAACGAGTCAGTGATATGAAGGAGACACTGAAATGTTTCCAGAAATTCTTGATTAATTTTGAGGTATGTCACTGCTATCCATGAAAGGAGTTTTGTTGATCAAAAACCCCACATGAATCTTCTAAGTTCATATTTGTTTGTTGTGTAAAATTGCACCTAGCATTAAATTTGGATAACCAATCAAAAAATGTTTTTGGATTAAGTACAGTGCAACACATCTATGAGTAAAACATAGCTCCTTTAGATAAATAACTCTCAACATTCAACCAAGTGTACCATTCAACCCTTTTGGAGCATGGGTGCCAACCGATAATATTAGCTCAATTTTAGATCTAGTTTAGTGGAGAGATCATGTGTTCACATGCAGTACAATTTCTATACTAAATTCGCCCCTGGTCCAGGGATAGAGCGTAATGGCATGACAATGCATGTATTTGATCAATAAACTGTGTCAACCCGTAGTAAAAAATACAAATGATTATTGCTATGATTTATAACTCGACTGTTATTGGGGTGAAGTTGTTTCCTACTGAAGGATTATGATCTCGTAAAATTAAAATACTTCACATTGCAAATATACTCTGTGCATGAGAATGTTTTTGGAACTGTTTCTTGCAGGGAACAATGCTTGTACATTTGAATGTAGGATCCCCAGTTCCAGTTGCTACTGAAATGAACCAGGGGTGTCCTGCCTCTGATGCGCGATTGCTTCTCAAAAGACTAAAGCCCTCTACTTCTCCGCGAGCACATCACCTTCATCAACCAGAAACCATCTATTTATCCCCTTGACGTGCTGATATATGCAGGTCAACTCGTTCTCCATAGAACTTCAAAACCACGCGATCAAGGTGAGTTACATGACATTGCTCAATTCAGAAAGTTTGCATGAGATGACGCCCTGAGAAGCAATGGTGTAAATGCAGAAATAGTTGAAACGATTCGTCAATTTACTTCCTTTTTTTGGTAGTGCTAGGGTGCACAAGGAGCTTCATCCTAACCTCCTTTGATGGAATGGTCAATTTTTTTTAATTTAAATATGATAGATATTGAATTTCCTTTTAGCTTTTTTTTTTCTTTTTTTTTTTTGTCTTTGCTTCTTTCTAACCCTCTTAGAGAAAATCCTAGTTCAGCCTTTGCACGGTTAATCAACATAATAAAAGTGCAAACATATGGCAAGAGTGACTATACTATTAATTTCATCTTCTTCATTCTTTTCGTTCTAGATAAAATAAGAAATTTAAATTCAGAGTTTTTGTGTAAAATCATCAAGTAAAAGATCAAAAATACCCTTAACGTGATGCTATTATTCAATAGAAAGGTATAGTCGAAAAAAATTGTCTTATGTAAGTAGTTGACGAAGGTTTAGTAAATTTCATCACTAATATGGGTTGTGGTGCAGTGGATGGGGCTGCTCTACCCTTAACTAGAGGTCGAGGTTCGACCCTGGGCATGGAGAAAACGCTGTTGGGAGCGTTGCCACCGTAATGGGCCCTGCAACGTGCGATCTGGATTAGTCGGGCCTCTAATGCGGGCACCAAACACTGAAAAACAAAAAAAAAAAAAAGTAAATTTCATCATTCAAATTTAACCTAGTCACTACACTTGTTACAATACAATTATAACTTCTTCCAATCCAATTTTATCATATGATACATTTTCCATTTTGAAACATATCGAAATGTTTCTCCAATAGTCTAGTAAGAGTAATAATATAAATTTTAATATTGAATTTCACTGACTTTCAAAACATTGATTTTATGACGTTGCATGATTCTATTCCATTTTTTTCGATGTCTTATCATTGTTTTACGGAGTTACTCCAATACTAATGTTTGTGAGAAATAACAAATAGTAGACGTTCCAAATTGATTTGTATGTCTTCAACAAAAAATATATAAAACAACACAATTTATATGATCCTATTTTCTTTCGAATCTATTACAAAAAAAAAAAAGATCCATTTCTAAATTTATTTTACCTTAATAACAATATCTTTTTATAGTTGCTCATATTATGATATGTTTAAAAATGTATGTCTAAAAGTCTAATAATCGCATAAATATTATATCACATTTAAAACTAATAAAAGTTTCAATATCTTTTTCATATATATTTTTTTTAAATTCAAAATTTCGTGTTCAATTAAATAAGTTAAAAGATAAATCGAAACGAAATCGAAATAAGACACCTTGCAAATTGAGGGAAGTGATGAAAAGCATGACTTAGAAAGATAAAAGAAAAAGTGTAGAGAAAGAAAGCTCCAAAAAAGAAATAATTGAAGCATAGAGCATACAAATCGGTACGAAACAAAAGGTGAGTCCTATAAATATTTCTTTGCCAAACAATTCCTTTGTGGACTCTCTTTCATTTCTCAATTTTTTTCTCTTTTCTATACATCAATCTTTCTCTCTCCAGCTTCTTGAAAAACTATTCTCATTTTGCTATACAAGAACAATAAAAAAAAAATTATTTGAAGAAAAATAGAAAAGAAGTCTTTTTGGAGCTTGTTTTTCAATCCATATTTTAATCATTTTGAGGATATAGAGAAAAGCCCCACAAAAGGAATTGTAAGTTTGTGAATTATCTTCTTCTTTTTTTTTTTTCATACAATCAAGTTGTATCTTGATTGCCTTTCTACATCAGATCATACATAAGAATTACACTATGTATTAAATGATTGTTTTTTTTGTTTTTGTTGTTGAGATGAACAATTTAGAAACTATTTTTGTTAGACAAGTTACATGTAAGGGCCAAGGAGTGAGCCAACTCCTTAATGTTGGGGCAATTGATCTACATGAATCCCTTATTTTGTAACAATAATGCATATATCTTAGTAGTTATTAATGTTATTCATCCAGTTTTACCTCCCAAAAAATAAATAATATTGACACACACACTCAGAAACCCCTCACTGTATAATAACCTGCAAAACACACAAGGGATGTAAATCGCACTAGACAAGCCCTGTGCGACAGGCTCAATTCAGAGGACATTGACGGGGGATCGAACCTGAGTCATCCGTGTGGATAACCACTCTCCAAACCACCTGAGCCATACCGAAGGACAGAAACAAATATGTTATTTCTTACTATTTAATTCCCTTCGTTTTTTTTTTCTTTGTAGGAATTAGAAAAGAAGATCTTGATGGCCCCAAATGGAGGAGGAGTGAACAAGAACAATAATGGGACATCAATAGGAAGAAATCACAATACAAGGCAAGTACTAAAAAAAGGTCCATGGACAACAACAGAAGATGCAATATTAATGGAGTATGTGAAGAAGCATGGTGAAGGGAATTGGAATGCAGTACAAAGGAATTCAGGTTTAATGAGATGTGGTAAAAGTTGTAGGTTAAGATGGGCTAATCATTTGAGACCACATCTCAAAAAAGGTGCTTTTTCTATAGATGAAGAAAGACTTATTGTGGAACTTCATGCTAAACTTGGAAACAAATGGGCTCGTATGGCTGCTCAGGTTCTTAATTATTACTACTATTTTTGCTACTTCATAATCTTTTAAACGCTATCTGCCTCGATCTAACTATTACTCTATATATGCAAGAAAAAGATAAACACATAAAAAAAAAAAAAAGGGAAAAAGGTCTGAAATATACATAAACTTTGACGAAAATTGTTGTAACACGTCTCAACTTTTTGGGGGTCCTATGACCCCCTTAGACCATTTATTACCATATTTCTGTGGATATATTTGCTTAGCTGAACTACTTCAAATCCTTACGCGCTCTGCGTGCGTGTATTCACGCAGTTGTCTAGATGGCAAATATATGCCACAGAAATACGATAAAAAGTAATTTAGGGGGGGGTCATAGGACACTTGCAAAGTTGAGACGTGTTACAACAATTTTCGCCAAAGTTTAGATATATTTGGAACTTTTTTTCTCAAAAGAAGAATACACGATTCAAAATCTTGGTTCTATATATGCATGACAAAGATAAAGACATAAAACGAAGAATTCATGATTCAAAATCTTGGTTCTTCATCTTTTTTTATTTTTTCAACTTAATTAGCATCTAACCTAGACTTATGTATATATGTGTAAGAAAATTGGTTATATATAAAGAGCAGAATTTATTGACTCTAGATCTTGGTTCTTCATTTCCTTCTTCAACATAATTTGAGTCTAACTTAAGAGTGTACATGTGTGTGAATAAAATTTGGGCATATCTATAATAAATAGCAGAATTTGTTGATCCTAAATTTTGTCTGACATCCGAACTCCTTTTGACGGAAAATTATATAATTTTTATATGATTAAAAGTATTTTTTTTATGTATATATAATAGATGTTGAACCCATTCGGCTAGTTTGTATGTTTACTTGTGAATCCCCCAATAAAAATCCTGACTCCGCGGTTACGTCTCCTCTATTTTTGGACCAAGTATATCTTTGTTTATTTGTACTAGCAAAAGATTTAGTTAGAGGTCATATGTGACAAGGACAATTGTTTCAAAGTCTTGATGTTGAAAGCAACGTATTCTTTGTGAATGGAGAATTTCATGACAGGGAGTGTTCTATTTCTTCAGATTTATTCAATGTAAATCCAAATTAGTTGGATCAGTAGATTTTAAATATTAACTTTTACGAATAAGGTTAAACAACAATACATTTACGTACATATCTCTATTTTTTGTATGTTTAATTTCTATTGTGTGCATGAATTGGATTTGCACCCCCAAAATGTTCATTTTCCATAAAAAGAATAAGTTGACCATCCTCTTGGAGAAAAATTATTAAGTTTGTGGTCTGATTCTTCTTTGTTTCTTAATATACAATAATTAATTTATTCATAATGCAATTAGCAAAAATGATTTTTGATCTAAAACCTTAGCTTAAACTTAAAATTCTACTTTTGTCTTTATCTACATATTTATTAATGTCAATTTTACTAATTTTTTTTTTCTATTTTGTAAATACAGTTGCCTGGTAGAACGGATAATGAAATCAAGAATTATTGGAACACGAGACTGAAGAGAAGACAAAGAGCTGGATTACCAATATACCCTCAAGACATACAACCACAAAATTACCAACAAGATCAAAACCAACAACATAGTACTAATATCCCTTCACCATTTGATAATAATCACCAAAATTCCAATTACAACAATAATAATTCCCCTCTTTCCCTTTTAGATATCTTCAATCCATCAACTATGAAACCTAGTAGAAACATTATTCCACATCAATATCAATTCAACAATAATAACCCTAGTTCTTCATTTCTCACAAATACAAATAATATCAACAATCAAGTCAAGTTTTTCCGAGACCCTCGCGTTAGCCTTTCTCTAACATTAGCATCATCGATGAAGAATTCACAACTTCCTTCAATGATAGCGCCCGTGCCTAATAATTTTAGTCAGGGCTATTCTAGTTCAATCCCGGCTCCACCACTTCAGCATAACTATCCAAATTTCACCACAACTACAAGACCTTTTTCCGGAATTTCTTCAAACCCTAATGGTTTAATCTTAGGTACGCGTGCCTCAGCTCAGCATGAATAATTTCTTCATATTTGTTTACTATACATTTTCTTCATTTTAAAAAAAAAAAAAAAACTATACTTTTATTTTCATCGATCGATAGGTATGGGCACAGAGCAACGTTCAATCCAATTGTCCATGCCTGAGACTACAACAACAACAACATCAAGTGATCATGCTGATAATAATTACGTTGTTGAACGTGGATTATCGCGCGGTAATAGTGGATTATTGGAAGACTTATTAGAGGAATCTCAGACATTAACAAGAGGTGAAAAAATAGAGGAAAATTGTAATGTTGATAATGAGGATAATAAAGGGAAATTAGTGTGGGAAGAATATGGATTAACAGAAGATGCAGCAGATGCAATTTTAACTGAAGAATCAACATATAATTTTGCTCATGCTGATGATAATAATGCTACACAAAGTAAACATTCTGAAGATTCAAGTTCTCTCAATTCATCCTCAGGTAAATTTTTCATTTATATTAATCGGATTTAACTTATATATATAAAAAAATATAAAAATGTAAGGAATATTTATATTATCAGTATCTTTTAACCGATCAGATAACATTATTAAAAAAAGCGCGGAAATCTCCATCGACATTTCACGTTTTTTAGTAGTGTAAGCTGTAAATTTAAGAAATTTGTCATATGTTATCTTAGCCTATGTTATATGTAAACTTTCTAAATATATACAATTTTTTTAATAGTCAATTTTAGCCTATACAATAATGCTGTAAAAATTATTTACATAATTAGATATCTTAAAAAGTAATGAAGGTAACTCTATTTTCTAATAATTTATTGGTAACCTATTGTAAATGATAAGTAACCTACTGTATATAACAAGTTTAATTTAGATTGGAGTAAAATTATGTATCATGGCATATGACTTGGCCACTAGCACAATTTGAAAAAAATGGAATTAGCTACGAATTATGTCGTAATTTATTGCTTAATCGCTCATAACTAATATACTTAATTTTTTTTATAATTTATCGCTAATAAGATTAGCAACAAATTTTATTGTTTAGCTACAACGTTAATTTTTGGTTTTTAGTAGTGTAACAAAATTGTGTAGCAATATTCCTTTATTTTCTTATATTACATTCATTTTAGAAGATGATCAACTTTTATTATTATTTTATTTAGGGATAACAACAAAGGAAGCTTCATTAGAGTTGGGTAATCAAGTGGATGATGATATTATGAGATTTCTTGATAATTTTCCACTAGGTGTACCTGTTCCTGATTGGTGTGATGATCAACAAAATACATCAAATGCCCAATCATTTGAATGTGACCAAATTCAATTGTCAAAATCAAGTTCATGAAGATTGAAAGCAGATTCAGACTTTGAGGTCTATCGATTTCTTCAACAACTTTAAGTTCGTAATAATAATCAGTCATATAGTTATATATGTTTAGTAAATTTCTTGAATATATATACACAAAGTCGATGCAGGATATACACGTGAACCTATAAGTTACAAGCTAGATCGTCCACCTCTTCAAGGATTAATGAAGACTAGGAGATTGGAGCATGTTGTTGAATTAACATGCTTGTTTTTTTTTTTTTTTTAATTGGTTAATTAGAAGCAGTAAACATTTATTTATATTCATAAATTTACCATTAAGTAGCAGAGATTGCAGTACTTTGTTGTTACTGTTGTTATTATTTATTTATTTTTTACTTTAGGTTAATGTGTAGATGTACTGATTATGATAATTGGCCATTCAATTGTCTTGGCTTATTTGTTGTGTGCAATATTAATTATGAAACAAATAAATTAAACTTCTTGTTTGAGTTAATTACATGTCCAGTCTTAATCAGTGTTTTAAAAAGTAGTGTTGAAACTTGTCTGGGAACTTGCTTCGGGATAGGGCATTGATATAACGCCCTCAGGGCTTATGTGTGGACTTAGTTCTGCGAGTCTTATGTCTTAAGCATCTGATTGTATGCCCCAAACACGCCTAATGTCCAGTGCTCAGTACTTATATATGCATGGATTTAGTTCTGTGAGGCTTATGTCCTAAGTATCTGACTGTATGCCTTAAACACGCACCTAACACCCAGTGCTCGAAACTCGCTTAGTAGTTCTTTACTAAATGAATGATGCTCAACAATTTTAAATTAAGGGTAACTAGTTTATGTACTATTTGAGAACATTTCAGGTTGAATATGACTTTACGCTTTTGCTTAAAATTCACAATCAAATTTTACATCTTCACTTATCATTGGTTTTTATATTTGTCTCATATTTCAAAATTATCATATTTTATTATTTCTTTATTTGAATGTATTTTATTTAATTCACAATAAATCAGCCACATTGTTACTTGAACGAATCTGTTGCACGTTAATATCACCATTCTTTTGTAGCTCATGTATGTAGAAAAACTTTGATGAAGTGTGCTTCGTTCTATATCCTTTTATGAATCCTCCATTAAGATGTGCTATGCATGCTGCATGATCTCTGTATAAAACTGTAGGTACATTGTCACATTTTAAACCACATTTTTCTCGAATGAGATGTATCATGGACCTCAACCATACACATTCTTGGCTTGCTTCATGAATAGTTATTATCTCAGCATGGTTCGATGAAGTGGCTACGATAGACTGCTTTGTATATCTCTAAGATATATCAGTATCCCCAGATGTGAACACATAATTTATTTGAGATTGAGCTTTATACAGGTCAGATAAGTACCCAGTATCAGCATAACCAACAAGATTAAGACTGCAGGCTTTAGAATAAAATCATGTGTTTGATCTCATTTCGATGTCTCCTAATAGGAGCAGAACTATATCTTGCTAACAAATTAACTGAAAAGGCTATATAAGGCCTTGTAGTATTTGCAAGATACATTAGTACACCAATTGAACTAAGATATGGTACTTCATGACCAATTTAATTCGGTATGTTTCGCATTTCAGCAAATAATCTTATTGATTTTGAAAACTCTTCAAAAGTTTTAATGATTTTCAAGCTATAAGCTTATACAATATAATGATTCTAAATAAGTTTCCCAGAAATTTTTATATGCTTCAAACATTTTGAATTCTTAGAAAGTTTCATATGAATTTTGTCAAGTGACAATATTCAACATGTTATATGCGACATCTTCAAGTGTCTGAACTGCAAATCAAATAAGTTTTACACTTACCAAGATGCATCTTTTCATGTCACTTGATAAATGTTTCTACGTCAGCATGCTTAAATAAACGTAGAATTCAGATCCTCGTAATCCTTTATAATATTGCGCCAATATCGTAACAAAGATATCGTTAATGATATATCATTTTGTATTGGTTCATAATGTGACATAACATTTTTAGATCTCATCACTTTATTATTTTCAGGAATCTGAACCTTTCATAAGGTTTTATGAAGTGTTATGTCGTAAGCTCTTCAAGAGCACATTACCTTCTTATTATGATTATTTGCTCCCTGTTCATTTGGAACCGATTAGTCTACCGTGCTTCATGCATGCATAGACTTTGTCCTTCAAGGACACAAAATAGGAGCACTTGCAGCTTAAATATGAGATGCTTTCGGCATTTGACTTGAATTATCATATGAATGAGGATCTTATGATAATTCATCACATATTTTATAGTTGCTTATAATCTACCCCTTATGTTAGGAAAACTAACATTCATCCTCATCTTCTTTGAGGAATCCATCTTTGTGCATCATGGTATATTCATTAATCGTATACTGCACATCAAAACTATTAGATGGAATAGTTGGTTCATGACCTTGAACCAATTGAGGGGAAGAAATAATCATAATTTATTGGTCTAATGCATACAAGTGTTATTGTATACACCATATCATATTTCAAACCAACACATAAAGCTTTGTTCTCATTAGCGATGGTTTAGCTATTTATGAAAGACATTCAATGCTAAACCATCATCATCAAGATGAATTATCTTGATTACATAATCTGAAAGTTATGCTTTTAACTCAAATTTATTGAGCAAACAACTTTATGAATGTCAAACGTAGGTTGACAATGAATATACATGTGATCATCTTATTGATACATCTTTTCAACATATCACATGATAGGTGAACGAACCCATATTCACCTTTTATACTTTTCAGATTTTAAGGAATCCAATTCCAAAATTAGTTGGTCCAACCAACGTATCATGAGAACAAACAACATTAAGGTTCAGGTTGAATTTTCGAATTCTTCAATATATGTTTAATACTTAATATGCACATCTTTAAGATGTCGCAATCGTTCATGTCAACTTATGAACTTTTATGCTAGTAAACTCCAAGTTTACCATGACATGTACTTTTTTCTTTAGTAAATTTCAGATTTACTATTATATGAATAAATTTCAGATTTACTATTACATGAATAAATTTCAGATTTACTACTTTAGAAGTAGATTTCAAAATAACTTTTCTTAGTTATTCTGCCTCATTCGGAGGTGAGTTGTGATACCATCACAATCAAGTGCACGTTTGCATTAATAAGGTTCTCATTCCCCAAGAATGGAATATAATTGTGCCTTAAGCCTATCAAATTATGATTGCTTATAACCTCTTTCATGATATTGCTACTTCAGGAGCAAATCGAGGCATAAATATGATAGAGAGAATTTCTCTATATTGCTACCACATTCACTTCAAGAATGGAGTAAATTCTCATCTTTCAGACTTATCATATATTGCTACCACATTCACTTCTTGGAATGGAGTATATTCAATGGACAAGTTCATGACTTTTCATCAAAAACACATTATTTTGCCTTAGCCATCATAATATCATCAATATGGTGCATTGAGATTCAAACTCAATGTCTTACCCATATAAAAGCGTCTTAGGCATAAATCAATGGGACTTGAACCCAAAATATTATGACCCCCCTTGATAATATTGTACTTGAGGAATAAATATAAAACATAAATGGTTTCAAACCAATTAATTTTTCTCAAATCCAACAATAATTACATTATTAGTAGCAAAAGACAGATAACATAAGAAATTACTAACCTTGAAATTACCTTTAGCTTTATAAACTCATCTTGTTTGGCAGAGTCTCGTGCTGATAACGTGTTATAAAATACAAAGGAAGAACAAGAAGAATAAATAGAGAGAGAAGAGGGAGACTTCTTTATTTCTCTTGATGGTCATAAGATTGTTCAGAATACAATGAATAAAATCCCTCTATTTATAGGAGAAAATACTCTTAGTTTCTGACTAAAAGACATATACTTCAAATCCTGATAAATACCAACTAGATCTTGATAGATCTTATTAGATCTTGATAGACATTCACTATAGTGTAAATATATTTATAACATATTTGATGTTTATAACAAATCATACTAATTTACTGCGATGATATGTGAATAGTAATTTGTGACTACGTAACCTCTTGATGATATAATGTAACTAATAATTAACTTCTACTCCAACTTCTCTTTAATAAATTTTTTATTATAGATTATTTTGTTTTTTTTTTTCTAAAAGATTTTATTATCATGAAAAAGTATTGTCCATTTGCATATGTCATACTTTCTTTTTTAAAATAAAACCACTCATCAATCATCATGACAAAATTTACTGAAGTATAGATCAATGCTAGACATTGAAGGGCCCACGCTATGTTGTTTTTTAATCTCAATTTATGTGAAATAAATATAATTTAGATAATTAATTATTAAAATAATTTTAATTTTTAATTTTTATGATTTATAATACTTTTTCTTCTATTCCAATTTAAATGACGCTGATATAATTTCGAAAGCCAATCTATGTGGCACTAATATAGTTTCGATAGTCAATCAAATATTTTATTGTGATTTATAATATTTTTTCTTCTATTCCAATTTAAGTGACGCTGATATAATTTTGAAAGTCAACCTATATGGTACTATATAATTTCAATAGTCAATCAAATGTTTTATTGTGATTTATAATACTTTTTCTTCTATTCTAATTTAAGTGACACTGATATAATTTCGAAAATCAACCTATGTTGCACTTATATAATTTCGACAGTCAATCAAATGTTTTATGTTGACATATCATTTTGTGTCCATTTATGAAATATTATTAATTTTCTAATGCGACCGTAATAATTAATTAGGGGTGATATAATAAAATCACGATTGAAGAAGCGAAGAAAACAAGTCTTAAATGACTTATAACAACTAATTAGAAGTGATATAATAAAATTACTATAAAAAATACTTGTGAAAAAAAAGCATAAATGGGCGTCATATAAGACATCAAGTTAATTTTAAAAAATAAATATTAATTTATTATTTTATGTCTATTTTATATTTTTTATTAAATATTATAATTTTTTAATACTTAAATAACCTGTAGTAATTAGGATTGATATAATAAAATCACGATTGAAGCAGCCAAGAAGACATGCATGTCTTAAATGACTTATAACAACTAATTAGAAGTGATATAATAAAATTACTATAAAAAATACTTGTGAAAAAAGCATAAAAGGGCCTCATATAAGACATGAAATTAATTTTAAAAATTAAATATTAATTTATTATTTTATGTCTATTCTATATTTTTTATTAAATATTATAAATTTTAATACTTAAATAACCTATAGTGTTATAAATGTATTTACATTATAGTGAATGTTTATCAAGATCTATCAAGATCTACTTTGATATCTATCAAGATTTGAAGCATCTGTCTTTTACTCAGACTAGGAGTAAATTTCCCCTATAAATAGAGGAGTTTTGTTCATTGTATTCACAATCTGATGATCTCTCATCCCTCAAGAGAAATAAGAATTACTCTCTCTTCTCTCTCTACTCTTCTTCTTCTTTGTTCTTTCTTACTTTATAACACGTTATGAGCACGAAGTCTCTTACCAATTAAGATCTGTACGAAGTCTCTTACCAATTGAGATCTATTCGTATGTGGCTACACAAGTTTTCGAGTCTCTAACTAATTTAGATTATCAACACGAGATTCTGCCAAATAAGGTGAGATTATAAATCTAAAGGCAATTTCAAGGTTAATAATTCCTTATATTATCTGTCTTTTGCTACTAATAATATAATTATTGTTGGATTTGAGAAAAAATAATTGGTTTGGAACCATTTATATTTTGAATTTATTTCTCAAGAACAATATTATCAAAAGAGATGATAATATGTTGGGTTCAAGTCCCATCGATTTATGCCTAAGACGCCTTTATATGGATAAGACGTTGAGTTTGAATCTCAATGCACTATATTGATATATTATGATGGCTAAGGCAAAATAATGGGTATTTGATGAAAAGTCATGAAATTCGACCCATTGAATATGCTCCATTCCATTAAGTGAATGTGGTAGCAATATATGATAAGTTTGAAATATGACAACTTACTTCATTCTTGAGGTGTATGTGGTAGCAGTGCATAATATGTCTGAAAGAAGACAAGTGATTAAATGCACGAATATACGCGTAGAGGGATAATATGATAATGATCATCAAAAGTGATGATATTTTCACACGCTTATATGATTATAAGCTATGCTAGAGAAAAATTCTCTAGATTATATGTATGCCTCTATTTGCTTCTGAAGTAGCAAAATCTTGAAAGAGGTTATAAGCTATCATAATTTGATAGACTTGAGGCACGATTATATTCCATTCCTGGGGAATGAGAAACTTATTAATGCAAACGTGCACTTGATCACAATTCACCTCCGAAAGAGGTTGAATAATTTTGAAATCTACTTCTGAAGTAGTAAATCTGAAATTTATTCATGTAATAGTAAATCTGAAATTTACTAAAGAAAAAGTACATATCATGATAAACTTGGAGTTTACTAGAATAAAAGTTCATAAATTGATATGAACAATTGTGACATCTCGAAGATGTGCATGTATTGAAGAACTAGAAGATTCTTCAAGAATTGTTTATGTCGTTTGTTCTCCTGGCAAGTTAGTTGGACCAACTAATATTGGGATTGAATCGCTTCAAATCTGAAAATTATAAAAGGCGAATAAGGGCCCGTTCACCTATCATGTGATATGTTGAAAAGATGCATCAATAAGATGATCACATGTACATTCATGGTCAACCTACGTTTGACATTCATAAAATTACTTGTTCAATATAAATTGAGCATAATTTTCAGATTGTGTAATCAAGATAATTCATCTTGATGATGATGGTTTAGCATTGAATGTCTTCGATAAATATCTAAACCATTGTTAATGAGAACAAAACGTAATGTATTGGTCTGAAATATGATATATTGCAATAGCATTTGTATGCATTAGATCAATAAATTATGATTATTTCTTCCCTCTCAATTGGTTCAAGGTTGGAAATCAATTATTCCATCTAATAATTTTGATGTGCGGTATACGATTAATGAATATACCATAATGCACAATGATGGATTTCTCAAAGAAGTAGAGGATGTATGTTAGTTTTCCTAACATAAAGGGGAGATTATAAGCGCTATGAAATATGTTAGAAATTATCACCATATCCTCATCCAAAAGATATTTCAAGTCAAATGCTGAAAGAATCTCATATTAAGCGCAAGTGCTCTTATTTTGTGTTCCTAAAGGACAAAGTCTATGCATGCGTAAAGCGTGGTAGACTGATCGGTTTCAAATGAAATAGTCCTTGAAAAATAAGGAGCAAATAATCATAGTAAGAAGGCAATGAGCTCTTGAAGAGCATACAACATACTATTTCATGAAACCTTATGAGAGGTTTATGTACCTGAAAATAATGAAGTGATGAGATCTCAAATGTTATGTCGCATTGTGAACCGATACAAAATGATATATCATCAATATCTTTGACACAATATTGGTGCAATATTGTGAAAGATTACGAGGATCTGAATTCTACGTTTATTTAAGCATGCTGACGTAGAAACATTTATCAAGTGACATGAAAGGATGCATTTTGATAAGCGTAAAACTTATTTGATTTGCAGTCCAGACACTTGAAGCTGTCACTTATGAAATGTTGAATATTGTCACTTGACAAAACTTATGTGAAAACTTTTAAGGATTCAACTGCTTGAAGCATATAAAAGTTTCTGGAAAACTTATTTATAATCCTTATATTGTATAAGCTTATTGCTTGAACATCATTGGAACTCTTGGAGAGTTTTCAAAGCAATAGATTATTTGCTGAAATTCAAAATATATCGAATTGGATTGGTTATGAAGTACCATATCTTAATGCAATTGATGCACTCATGTACCTTGCAAAAACTACAAGAAACAATATAGCCTTTCGCTCAGTTTGTTAGCAAGATATATTTCTACCCCTACTAGAAGACATTGAAATGGGATAAATACATGAGTTTATTTTATTCTAAAGATTGCAGTCCCGATCTTACTGGTCATGCTGATGTTGGGTACTCATCTAACCCGCATAAATCTCGGTCTCAAACATACAATGTGTTCACATGTGGGGATACTGCCATATCTTGGAGATATACAAAGCAGTCTATCATAGCCACTTCATCGAATCATGCTGAGATAATAGCTATTCATGAAGCAAGCCGAGAATGTGTATGGTTGAGATCCATGATACATCTCATTCGAGAAAAATGTGGTATGAAATATGACAATCTACCCACAATTTTATACAGAGACAATTCAGCACACATAGCACATCTTAAGGGAGGATTCATAATTGGAGATAGAACGAAGCACATTTTATCAAAGCTTTTCTAGATACATGAGCTACAAAAGAATGATGATATTAACGTGCAACAGATTCATTCAACTGACAATGTGACTGATTTATTCACCAAGTCTTCTCCAATTACAACTTTTAAGAAGATGGTGCACAAGATCGGGATGCAAAGGTTCAAGGATGTTCTCATTAGGGGGAGTTAATACACGCTGTACTCTTTTTCCCTAACGAGGTTTTGTGCCACTGGTTTTCCTTGTAAGGTTTTTAATGAGGTAGCCGAAATGCGTATTATTAGAGATGTGTACTCTTTTTCCTTCATTAGATTTTTTTTTTACTGAGTTTTTTCTAGTAAGGTTTCAACGAGGCACATTATCTACCAATTAGACATTCAAGGGGGAGTGTTATAAATGTATTTACATTATAGTGAATGTCTATCAAGATCTACTTTGATAATTATTAGGATTTGAAGCATCTATATTTTACTCAGACTAGGAGTAAATTTTCCCTATAAATAGAGGGATTTTGTTCATTGTATTCACAATCTGATGATCTTTCATAAATAAAAATTACTCTCTCTTCTCTCTCTACTCTTCTTCTTTGTTCTTTCTTACTTTATAACATATAGTAATTAATTAGAGATAATATAGTAAAATTACGATCTCTGCTTATCCGCACTTATTATAGATAGTAATACAAAATCATTGGGGGATCGACTGATCATAAAACCCCATATTATGGATCAAATTTTGAAAAAAATAAGAGATCTTATATTATACACTTAATTTCATCTGGAGTAACTAAATAATAATTTTGTAAAGATTGCTTACCACAACAAATTAGACTTTTGTGACAACTAAAGTCTTTATAAAAGCTCATAAAGTAGTCATTACAAAATATTATTTGTAATGATACTCAGATCGTTACAAAATATATATTTATGGAGATTAAACTCCCCCAATAAATAAATAAATATGCCAAAATTAAAGGTTTTCACAAAATAATTTTTACGTCCACAAGGGTTTCACAAAATTAAATGATCACTGTATAAAAATATTTAAAATGCATATAGCAAAAATATTGAATACCGAAAAAAATTTAAAATGCATATAGCAAAAATCAAATCAAATACTATAATACGAAAATCACAATAATAATTTAATATCTATCATATCATTTCTGCTTTCAGTTGCTGTTATTTCCCAAATTAAATATTATTTGGGATAATCATAAGGCCTCTACAAAATAAAACATTTATGGCGATTAAAATCCCCAATAAATAAATAAACATGTCATAATAAAACGTTTCCACACGCAAAAAAAGGTTTCCACAAAATAATACATTTACGGCGATTAAACTTCAATTTATAAAAATATCATAATAAAAAGTTTCTATAAAATAATTTATACGCAGCTACATGCGTCATCACAAAATTAAAAGGTTAAAATACTTTTTGCCTCGTCTAAATTATATTTTTCTACTCTTACCAAAATATTTAAAGTATTTATTTTGTATTTTTGATCAAATTTTATTAGTATTATTATTGGATAACAAATTTTTTACGGTGATAGAAATAAATTGCGATCACAATTAAAAATATGAAGAAATAACAGCTTTTATTGATAAACGATGTGGGTATAAATCTGTTCCTCCCTTGATTTTCTCCATAATTCGAGGGCTGTCAGTAGCGTATTCTCGAACGTACGATTTAATATGAATTTTTTCGTAATTCGAGTGCCGTTGGTGGCGTATTTTCTCTATAATTCGAGGGTTGTCAGTAGCGTATTCTCGAACGTACGATTTGATATGATTTTTTTCGTAATTCGAGTGTCGTTGGTGGCGTAATTTCTCAAACGTAGGAACATTTAGATTTGATCTCCATGAAAGGAGGTTTTGTCTTCTTGATATGTATTTAATTATAAGAAGGAAGAGTTTTGATCTATAAATATTCCATGAATTTATTGGGACTTTGAAGATCGTTGATCTCTTTGTGAATATCCCGTGAATTTGTGGGATATTGGAATGCCTCTTTAAAGGGATATTTGCCCCTTTATATAGGCATAATATAGGGTTTAGATTGAGTAGCCATCAAACTAGATTTACGGTAAAGTAGCCCCAAAAACTCTAACCAAAATTAAATTTTTTTCGTAGAGTCCACAAAATTTCAATGTCTACAATACGTCATCACAAAATTAAAAGGTTACCGTGTAAACTACTTTTTGCCTCATCTAAATTATATTTTTCTTCTCTTACCAGAATATTTAAAGTATTTATTTTGTATTTTCGATCAAATTTTATTAGTATTATTATTGGAAAATATCTTTCTTTATCCGAAATCTCTCATAATTGCAGGGTGACATTATCTTTACTAAATTTGGAATATTTTATGATGTCATAATTAGCAGTCCTTTTTTCTTTTTCTGAAATTATACTTTGTAAGTACTAGGTAGGAAAAACGCCTCTATTAGTAGCATCCTTTTAAAAAAAAAAAAAAAAGAAAAAAAGAAAAATATAAGAAAAAGGTTCATGCACAACATCAACTCCCCAATCATCCTTCACTTTTTATTTGTTCTCATTTCCTTTTACATCCTCTCAAAAAAATATGTTCAAACAGTATTTTGCATTCAGGCAAGATTCAGAGGAGGTCACATCTTAAACAGTCTGATACACAACCTCTTGTAGTACTAGTATTAACCGCTGATTTCATGACTCGAACATATAATCTATACGTCACATGAAGATAATTTTATCTGCTCCAAAGCTCCTAGAAAAAAAATATTACAACTATATTTAACACTTTTATATATATAAAAAAGACATGTATATATACTATACTTAAATAAGAATTACATTTATATGTGTGGGGTTTTGTTTTGGGGGGGGAGGGGAGTAGGCACGGTGGAGCAACTTTTATCCGTCGATTGACAATCATTCATTAAAAATTACAAAATCTAAATCGATAAATTGTTTAGGCATATATAATATATGTTGAATCATCTTCTCTTCACCTTATTTTTTCATGTATTTACTTACGGTCGATATACTTGACTCCGCTAGTTGGTGACCTAATGACATGCATGTTTCGCTTTCTCGTTCTTTCCCTATATTTCTTTTTCTTTATATTGAGGAATTTTAATTACTATATTAATTTAACATTTAGGATATGCTTTTTATAAGGGGTTATTTAGGACTAGATGCAGAATGTGACAACTTCAGAATTTGAGTTTTATGGATTTAATATTTAAAGTTTTTAAAATTAAATTCATTATATCTATGAAGTTATGTGTTCATATCAACTAGTTGTTGTAATTTTCATGTATAAATTTTTGTTATTATATCAAAATATTAAATTCAGATGAATCGATTCGATATCGATATCCTACATCCGCTTGACTATATGTGCAACACACCACATATAGTTTATGTCACGTAATGCCCATAAGGCCATAGGATAGACAATATCCGAAATTATTTTTGTGCATATAATTCCAACTAGTTATGACTTATGAGGTAACAAAGAAATATAAAGTTCATTTTTTTTTAAATTATTATTATTATTATTATTTTTCAAAAAAAAGGAGAAACTTGAGTTATGGGCTCTTCAAGTTGTATCCGCCATGCTTTGAAAGCTGAAACTCTCTTCCCATTTCTTCTATATCAAGCTAAAGTGGAAATGAGGCTAGATTAGGCTAACCTATATCGACAGTTCGATGTATTAAAATTTTTGATATATCTATACAAAAAGATAACTTGTGAAAGTATTTAACTTCCTCTATTTGCTGGCAGAAAATAGCAGAGATTTTGTATCTCCAAAAATTGCCCATTTTTTGTAGTATATATATGTAGGGGCGGAGCCACCTTTGAGTTAGGGGTTCATCCGAACCCCCTTCGACGAAAAATTATACCATTTATACATGATTAAATTATTTTTATATATATAGAGTAGATGTTGAACCCCTTCATCGAGTTTGTATGTATACTTCTGAACCCCTTGATGAAAATTCTGGCTCTGCCACTGTTAATATATGGTGTGTGGCCGATTATTATGCCAATAGCAGTGTCGAGCAGCAAATAACTACTAGTATAGCAATAGCAATGACAAGAATTGCTAAAAGGGCTGTCCAACGCTCTAAAACTTTCGTTATGTGCGGGGTCGGATATCTGACCACAAAGATCTACTGTACATAGCTTTATCTTGCATTTTCATATACCAATTTAATTAATAAAAGAACTGTTACGCTGCGAAAAATCCTTCTCTACACAAATAATCTCTTTTAGAACTTATATACCGAAGAAAATAATCTCTTATAACCATTTGTAATTTGAATAGAAAAAAAAAAGATCCAAAAATAATCTCGTGTTTTATTATCAATCTACTTTATTAACACCACAATTTTCTCCAACATGAAATTTGCCTTGCAATTCATGCACTTATGACTTCCACAACATTGGCATATTTCAAGCCATATAATTCTCTTTCTTGATCTTCATCCACCTGGTGTGTTTTTTCTTTTTTTTTTTTTTTATACAAAAAATCACATTATTTGATATGATTTGGTCAATTGACCTATATATTACACACATGTTGTGTTTATTATCTCCTCCAAATTTTATTTCTTCTTGAATCTAAGGTTGCATGTATATCCATCGTTTGAACAGTTCAAGAGTAAAATTGATCCTTTTTTGTTGTTTTAGTATAATCGTTAGTAGAAAGAGTACTTTTGAGCTATTTGTCCAGTCGAAGAACATTTTAAACTAAAAATGTAACAAACGATAAAATTAACCTATTTTAAATAATTCAGAGATATTTTTAATCCTTACTTTAAATTATAGTAAAAGAACAAACAAATATTAGCGTATAAGGATAAGATTGTCCAATTTCATATAATCACGCAGACCGCCAATCTATTTCCACACAAAAGTGGAACTCTAATTCACTCTATTATCATTTACATGAAAAGCTTGTCACTTACATGTAATTATTTGTGGTGATTGAACCACGCGAGCTAGTTAAATGCGTATAGAAAGAAAACTCTTAGTAGCATTACAGGTTAGAAACAACTTCTTTTCTTTAAGTGTATACAAAATTGGGCTAAGTTTGAGTTGTTATTGATTCACTCATTTATTAGCTTAGTCTATTTCAATTCAATCTATTTTAGCCCATTAAAATTGAGTTGATATATGGCTTAAATTAACATATGAAAAATCTTATCAATATATTTTCAACAAGATAGAGTATATTTTTTTATTTGATTATATGTATAGTCATAATAAAGAAAAATAGTTTTACTAGGCACCAAAATTTTATAAAAGAACAAATAAAACAACTAGAACTTAGTAAGAATCGGCGGATGGAGTTATAACCTATTTTTTAGCTCATTTTAGACGAAGTAATTTTTGAATGAATTAATATAATCCACACATTAATTAACTTAGTTCATTTTGATCTACTAAAATTCAACCCAAACTTCTCATTTAACGTCGTTACGTATAAGAATCTAAATACAAAGTAAGACTGTATAATAGACTCTTGTGATTGAGCTCCTCCACAAACTCTACGAATAACGAAAATTTTAATTTATCAAACAGACCTTTTTATATCTAAATATAAAATAATATTGCGTAATAAATTCTTATGATCGAATTCTCAATGAATTCTACATATAGAAGGAATCTGACTTTTTACGTAAAAGAAAAGAAAGACTTTTTTCCTCATCTAAAGTAGCCGCCTTAAAATCAGATGCTTACTTCATCCAAAATGCCTGCAAAAATAATGTGTGATAAATAGGACCTTTTGCTAAATTTAGAAAAATTATGACATAAAGTTTATACTATGAAGCAACATACATAAGAAAACTTTGCTTTTGGACATTTCTTAACTAGTTGATCTTTAATTAAAAAAAATTGGATCGATCCTACTAGCGTAGTGGGACCAAATTAGAATTGATATGATAAAGTTGTTTTTTTTTTCAAATAATTTATTTTTTGTCACCTTAAAATAAATGAAGTTGCACATTATAACGATTGTTAAGTCGAAATAGTTGAAGAAACCTTGGTCACATATGATATTTATATCAAACAAATAAATAAGCGTTATTTATTTTTTACGTCCGTATCTTTCACACATGATTACTGGTGATCGAGTGCTATAAGTTTGTTTGTATACTCACTAATAGGGTTTCATAGTGATGATGTAATTCGAAATTCATGTAAAATACGTGAAATAAAAAAGAAGATGCTAAGACAGGGCTGCATATTGGTCGGTTCGGTTCGATTTTAAAAATTATCGGTTTTACTTATTCATTATCGGTTTGTATATATACTAAACCGTTAAAGAAAGGTTAAGATATTGGTTAATCGATATAGATTTATCGATTTTTAATTGTTATTGATTCGGTTATCGGGTTAACCGTTATCATTGAACAAATATAATTTAAAGTCCAAAACTTGTAAGCTACTGCGGACTGCTTGCTGCTTAGTGCTTATTCTTTTTCTATGCATACAGCCACAAATAGAATACAAAACATTCAAACTAGTCACAAATTTAAAACTGTCAACTGGTCTAGCACAAATAAAATATCTAAAGTAACAGTTACACAATTTAAAAATTAAGTTCAAATTTCAAACATAGTAATAATACTAATTACTACTCAATTCTTATACTACGAACAGATACTCCATCCTCTCCAAACAATGATCAACATGAGCCCTCAAGCAGAAAGTCCCAGTACGTCGTAGATGGTAATTATATATAAACATTACCACAATGAATACACTTCACTTTGCACCCTCCATCATCATCTTCTTCAAGCTTTTAATAGTGATTCCAAATAGGTGATAGAACTTTAGGACCATGACGTTGAGAGATGGTGAAATCTAATTAATAGAGAAACAAAGATATTAGGAATACCCCAAACAACTTTAACTATGTAAGATAAATAAAAGAAATAAACCTACAGTACTATGTTTAGATATCTTTGTTTGTTGTCTTCAACCTACAGTACAAAGATATCAAAAGGTGTTGAAAATGAGTCATTACTTGCTAGAAATGGAAGTAAATTAAGGGAGAAGAAAAGAGTGGAAGTAGCATTGAAATAGCAAGATGATGATGACCAAGATGACTGCACAGATGCAAAGGGTAAAAACAAGAAGGTTGACAAAAGGAGAAGGCATTTCGGTAGTGATGTGAGTTCATATGCTCTACAGATTTAATCTTTTTTGTTATAGGTTGTAATTACTGGTTGTAATCTGATATTATTTTACTAAGCAGGACAAAAACGATGATCTATTTGAAGTCTCACATTCAAATTCTAATCCTACATGGTACATGAATTGTGCAAATTTCAGAAACCAGAAATTCAGTATGCAAATTTCAGAAATCAGAAAACAGAAATTCAGTGTGCAAAACTGCAAATTTCAGTAACCAGAAATAAGATATTCAGTGTGCAAATTTCATAAACTAGAAACCAAATGCAAGATTCTTTTCTTACCTTGTTTAAGTTGTTATATGTCATCAATGCTAGGTTCTTTTCCAACTTTGATCAAATCTAAATAAATTAAAAAAACAAGTCAATACTCAAGCAACAAAAATATTAAATAAATAATTTATCAAATATAAGGTTCTTTTTTAACCTTGTTCAAGTTGCTCGAGAGAATCTAAATCCTCCTAGAAACTTATAGGTAGTGATTCACTTTGATGCCAATCTTGTAGACACACTAGAGCTTCTACAAATTTAGGAGTTACTGAACTCCTAAATGAATCAAGAACACGCCCCCCGGTACTGAAAGCACAGTCTGATGCTACACTAGAAATAAGAACATCTAAAATATCTCAAGTCATCTCAGAAAAAAAGGAAAATCTAGCCGAGTTATATTTCCACCAAAGCTATACACTAAAATCAGACGTTTCAACTATAATATCTTCTGCAAGATATTTATCCAACTCCGACTTAGAATTTTTGTCTCCACTCCCAAATGTGTGTCTACTCAACTCCTCATAAAAGTCACCAATATCAATCATAGAGCTTGAACTAGAAGCCTCACTACTAAAAAAGTAGTAAAAAGAGACATAAAATAAGAGACCTCAAAAATAGGTTGAAAATAAGAGACCTCGTGAGGTCGCTTATACCCTCAATTTATTTTTTAAATTTGTTTCAAAATAAAGAGACCTCATGAAGTCGATAAACGATAAAAAAATTCTGCCACATAATAATAGAGACTTCAAGAGGTCGAAAATAAAATGCGGAAAAAGTTAGCATCAAAATAATTAAAATTATTTAAAAATAAATTATAAAATATAAAATAAATTAATAAAATTTTAAACATTGTAGCCTCGTGAGGTCGCTATTATTTTAATAAATTAATATTTATTACTATTAAGAATAGTTATCTATCAATATTATATGAAGCATGAAATTAAAATATTCATTTTCTTTTTTAATAGTATTTATTATTATATTGAAAAAAGTAAAAAAAAAACCCATCTGACCCTCTCTCGATTAAAACTCCCCTTTCTCAAAATCGGTCCCTCTCTCGTCCAAATTCTAAATCCATCATCTCTTTCATTTTAAGTAAGGTTGCAAGTTCTGATTTTTCCTATTTATGTATAGAATAGAATGTGAATATATGAATTTTTTGGGTCTACTTTAATTTCCCTAAAATGTGAAAATGGTAAATGGGTAGTTGAGGATATTGTTGTCTTGTCTTAGAACTGTGTTTCTATGCTTTTCGACTTTCTTGTTCTTGTTTTAGAACTGCATTTTAGATTGTGAATCTATGCTTTTCGATCGAATTGTTGGGGTTTTTATGTGATTTTTTAAATTGCTTTCCGAATAGTTGGGGGTTTTATGCGATTTTCAGAATTGTGAATTTGATTACATTTTCTCATAAAGCTACAAAATGGCTATTTAGAGGGCATTTTTTTTAATTTTTAATTAATTATATGTGACGTTATCTTTTGGAAGCACTTTTTAGTGTGCTAGTGATCTGGTCTATTTTTGTTGAAGTAGGAAAGAAAATGAATATTAGGTTTATACAAGCTTAAATGAATCATGATAAATACGTCGAAAATCTAAAAGAGAACCACATCAAAACAATGTGTTTGTCAGTTGAAAACACCTAATTATTAGGTTGAGGTGTACTATCTAATTACAGATAATAATCAGCCTTAAACTGATAGATGCATAAGTTCATATATGGCTTATAAGAAGTTATACAATTAGGGATCATTTGGATGGAAACAAGGTATCACGGTATAGTGGGATTAGTTACCCCGTATTCCTCGTGCCAAACAACTCCTAAGTACGCGTATTTTCCTTTATGTAATATAATTACAAGCCACCAGATTAGTACATTGATCAATCAATCATTCCTCAATCTCTACCTAGCTAGTTAGCAGTCTCTATATGAATCTTCGGAACCTACTAAGCAACATTGGAGATTAACAGTTAGAATATCTATCCAGCTCGATCCAGATGTAGAACAATACTTATTCACACTAACTAGGAAAATGCAGAAGTATATATTTTTTTAATAACATCAAAGTTTCTTTAGAATCTATTTTCATGTTATATTATATTATATGTCCTCTATAACAACATATCTCCATAGCATCCAGCAAATATACAGACAAACTACAACGTTAAAGAGAAGTTTGACACTATAAATTACCTAAAGAGCAATTTTCTTGAACTTGTTCATAGCTCTAAAGTTTTTGAGCTTATTCGGAATAGCATTGTCAAGTGGCTCATCTGGTGCCTCTCCATCCTCCTTGATACATGGATGATCTAATTCATATTATAATATATATACACACTTAATTAGTTAAAAAATTGAATAATGCACAAAATACTAATTCAGTACTTCCAAGTGTGTCCGTAATTGTTTAAATATATGACATACTTAAATATATGACAAATCTATTAAATATATGACAAATCTATGGATAGAAAAAAGTTTCTTTTTAAGGAGTTTTGATAGTCATGCATAGTAAGACTAAAATAATCGAGTGTATATCAAAAATAACTTTTTTACCTCACATAGGGTTAAGAAGGTCTGCATACACCCTACTTATGAGACTATATTAAATATGTTGTTGTAGCCAAAATACCGTCTAGTAAGTCACTCAAAAGACAACTTTTCATAAAAAAAATAATATGAATACAAACAATAAAATCCTATACAACAAAAGAGAATTAAATGAATCTTTCTTTTCTTTTTTTGCTTCTTCTCATTAGGCAGAGAATAAAGGATCGAGAGAAAACATTACATAAAATATAGATTTACTCTTAATAGTACAAAGATTTTATATATAAAAAAGACAACACTCATCACACAAAATTTCATAGCAGTAAGAACTGTCAGCCAAATGAAAATCAATGTCCACCAATGCCTTTAAAGATGTAGATTTTTGTATAATTTTTGATATTGTAAATGCCATGACTTGATCACAAGGAGAGAAATTCTTTGGTAACTTTAAGAGATCCTTGATTAATGTCGAGGTTTATTTCATTATTTAGAGGTGGGGTGGAAGTTTCATTAGACAGTATAAGAGAATCAGTTGAAGGAGTCAGTTTCTTTGTCACCGAGTACTTTTCCTTCACACTTTTTATCTCTATGTTTTTGGATCTTGAATCTGCATTTTTTTTGAACTGGTAACTTTGTATATATTGATAGAAACAGATCAGTACTTAGGCTATACTGAGGCCATATTTACAAGATAAATCCTATGATCCTATTTCTATAATGAATCCAACACATCAATAATAGATATCACATCTTGAATCTGCATCTTTCATAAGAATGTTCTGGAAGATATCCCAATTCTTACCAATGTTGGTTGCTTCATCCTGAGCATCCTCTTTAGAAGCACCATTTGATATATTACCACTACTGTTGTTTCTCTTCTTACCATCTTGTTTCTTCTTATTGAGAGACGTTGAGTTATGGTGCCTCTCCCATGATCCAACTACTTCTTCTACCTGCTTCTGAGGTAACCTGCATTAGTGGATCCATCCTCATCAGATTAACTATCCCTGGTGTTGCTGTGATTACTTTGTTCATTTCTATTCGAGGATATATAGTTTATGTTGCGGATAACAACTTTTCTTGATGAACTTCTCCCACGGTGCATTTTTCTATCCTCCTCATAGTCATCAGAAACATTATTATAGCTTGAAGTGTTGGTTTCCTGTCTATCCCCGTTTGAGTCTTTCTTCTTGTTTTTGAAAGGTGGTTTATTCTTCTAACTATAATCTGATTCAGAACTGGGACCTCGACTAGAATCTTTTGGATTTGTAGGCCATGGCATTTGGATAGTAGGCAGGATTAGCCTGCATGCCAAAAAACATGTATCCTGGATATGGTGAAATTTGTTGAAATACTGGATTTTGATAATTTTCTTTGTAAGCTAGCAGATTGTTCAGCCATATTAGTTGTGATTTTCCATCTATAGAGTGGATTTTGCTAGGTGGTCATAAACCATTTTCTGTAGATTCCACATACAAAAGCAGCAGAGCTTAGCAACAACAGTGACAGCATACTCGATATAATTCCACAAGTGGGGTCTAAAAAGAATAGAGTGTATGCAGACCTTACCCCTACCTTGATAGGTAGAGAGACTATCTCTAGTAGACCCTCATCTTCAGGAAAGAAAAAAAGCAAAGCAATAGAGTTTAGCCATCACAGAAATGAATATGAATAATGTGCAAAGACCCTACGTTAAAGAAAATGATTACACGAAGAGAATAATGAAGAAATATTATATTCATGGTTAACGCGATTGAAAGATGTCATCATGGAAGCTAGTTATTATAAAGTTTCAAGTGGAAATAAACAAGAGAACGATACATGTATGGAGAATATCATTATGTGTACCTTGATTAGTATCTAAACATCCATGACTTGTGGCATCATCATTCTGTCTTCTAATATATTGAGTAATATTACTATGTTCAACAGCAAGCGTAATCCCAGATATCTCAAAATATGAAAACTCAGAAGGTGAGTAGGCTTGAAGGGCTTCCACTTCATCTATCCAGATTCCATCATATCTCTTTTTGTTGTACAACTCCATAAATTTAATGCTTGCTTCTCTGTATAGAGGCAAATTATATTTCAATAGGAATTCGCAATAGTTCATCTATCATCTTAATTAGTCCGGTAAACAGAGAGATTTATACGTTGCAGCAGAACGAATATCTAACTGGCTAGCAATCTACCTTATTGCTCCAGTTCTTAATACAATTTGTTCTAATATGCCTTAATGAACTACAAAGGACTACACAAATTAGGTTTCTTACTCTCTAGCTAGATGCCACAAATGGATGCATTCAATGGAGAGCACTATATATGGACTAAATTAGCTCTATTTCTGGGGAATTCCACTCTAGTTTCTTACCTTAGGATTTAGATTGTAAGTTGTTTTAAGTTGAATGAATTTGATTGAATGGGATTCTTGTCAGGTTAAAGTTTTATCTGTTTCAACTTTGATGAATTTGTTGTTCAGCTTCCTGTGAGTCTTGAGCTTTGGACATTGTAAGTTTGCTGAGTATCAATATTGAATACTGATTAGCAAAAGGCAAAAGAAAGTTTTTGCTTATGAGATGGATGAACTAACAGACAATGTAGGGTTAAGCTTTACATAACAGTACTAATTGTCAAAGGAAAAAAGGTTAAAATTTTACATAAATAATATTTTACAATCAATTAATTTAATAATCGTTCATATTGTTTTGCTACAACAGCAAATTATTATCTTCATTTATCTTGTCATTACAGAGAAAGTGTTTTTGGCGTCCAGAACATGAACATTAACGTCAGATTACTACAAACTTCAGGTTAAAAGTTGCACGCATACTTGTTGGCTTGTTATCAAAAGCTCGTGCAAATAACAAGAGGCCTAGGTGGATTCTTCCTGAAAATTAACAAAAGTTAATTGACCATTGGGCGACCGATTTGAGGTTTAATGAGCGGGATTAGCAAGAAAGCTAGAGATGTCACTGAGAAGTCCAGTAGTGACGAAAATAATGAGGATTATTATATGGACAATGCATCCGCATTGTTAAAGTGGAGTGTTGTGTGAGATAATCTAAATTATGTACTTTATGGTGGTTTATTTGAATTATTAAGTGTTTTTGAATGCATGAAAACTTTGAAGTAGTCTAATCAATAGTATTGTATAAATAACTTGACTTCCATATTTTTTTCATTCAATTTCAAGGTACTTTAAAGTTGATTTTACTTTACTATTCATTGGATGATGTTTAGTATTTATGTTTGTTGTAGTTTGATTGATTGGTGGGAGCTCTTGAAGCTCAAGTTTGTTGATTAGATTGTATATATTATTAAATTTAATTAAACTGGTAGGTAGCTAGCTGTTCTAGTAGTCAATTTTTTTTTTTGCAGAAAAGAGACCTCATGAGGTCGCTATTTTGCATTTTTATTTTTTAATAAATGAACAAAAGCGACCTCAGGAGATCTCTTTTTCATAATTTCATTTTTTAGGTACTCAAACAAGAGACTGCAAGAGGTCTCTTATGTTTTAAATAAACCATTTATGATAAAAAGTAAAAAAATAATAGTGACCTGATGAGGTGTCTTTTAATTTTAAAAATAAAAAATAAATAAATAGAGACCTTATGAGGTCTCCTTTAATAAAATAATACTTATTATAAAAAATAATTTAGAGACCTCATGAGGTTTCTTTGTGAAAAATTCGAAAAATAACCTAGTGACCTCATGGGGTTGCTTTCAAGCGACCTCATGAGGTCTCTTACAAAACGCAACCAATGTTTTAGAGACCACCCATTGGGGTCGCTTTTGAAGTCTCTTTTTAAGAAAAAGAGACCTTATAAGGTCTCTTTTTTAGGTCTCTTTTTAGAGATTTTTTAGTAGTGCCTCCACTTCTGAAGATAGTTTACCACCTGTCTTTTGAAGCAAATTGTGAATACTCATTAAACAATGATTTCATGTACTCTCGCACATCTTTTTCTATAGTTGACGCATTATCCTCAAACATCTTATTAAGTGCAAAACCAATAGTGGTAAATTTGTGACGAGTATCCAAAACACAAGGTATAAAAATCATCTTATTTTGCACTATTTTTCACTTATTGGGGTGAAAAATATTGGGGTGATCCAATAAGATGTTTTTCAAATATTGCAAGTTAAGCGATGATATTTTTCAAAAAAAAATATTGTTGGATCACCCCAATATTTTTCAAATTTCTTCTGAATGCCATTTGAGTCAATACACTATCATCGCTTGATATCAATTTTGTCAAGTAAAAACCAACTTGATAAATTTCAAGAAAATAAATATTTAATGTAATATACAATTATCCATATACCTTCAAATTAAGATTAAAAAATAATTCAAGAAATTTTGCAATTCTTTTCACGCTATCCCAATCACTACTAAAAAGTGTACCTGCAGGTTGTTCATCATCCAAAGTATCACTATCACCATCACACACACGGATATGGCCAAACTCGAGATGATGTGCCAAATCAATATCACGATCAACATAATTCAAAATTACACCCTCATATTTTATAGCCCTGTTCAACATCAAGTAGGTGGAATTCCCCCTTGTGGAAACATCTAAGTATAAATACTTTTTTCTAAGATTTTTATCTTCACAATATTCCTGAAAGTTCTTCCATCTAGCAGGAGATTGCCTAATGTATCTCACTGCTTGCCTAATTCGTTCAATAGAAACAATTGCTTCTTTTATACCATCTTAAACGACAAGGTTTATGATATGCGCCATACACCTAACATGAAGATGCTTATCACCCATAAAATTGGTTCCCCACTTAGTCAATTGCTTAGACAACTCAACCACACACACACTATTTAAACTAGTATTATCAATAGTAACCGTAAAAATTCGATACAATCCCCACTCATGAAAACTCTTAATAATGTCCTTTGCTATATCTTCACCTCTATGGCTAGAAATTGAACAAAAATTGAAAATTATTTTATGCAAAGTCCAATTTTTATCAATTCAATGAGCAGTAATACACATATAATTGATTTTTTGCACAGAAGTCTAAGTATTAGTCGTTATACACACTCTTTGTTGAATTTTCTTAAAAATGCTCCTCATTTTATTTTTCTCTTCATCAAAGAGATCAAAACAATCACGAGTAACAGTTGTACGACAAGAAATTCGAAACAAAGATTGTACCACTTTCATAAATTGTTTAAAGCCTTCTTTTTCAACAAATCCAAAAGGAAGCTCATCAAGAATTATCATACGACATAAAGATTTTCTACACTCTTCTTGATCAAATTTTTATGAAACAATTGATACATCACCCTTGTTATCCCCTGTAATCGGTTGAAATGCTATTTTTGATTTCTTAGTATCAATATTATGAGGCAATTTTTTACATCTTTTTATATGACCAAACATTGCCATCGTCCATGTTCTTTTGTATCAGCTAAAAACTCTTGTTTACAATAATTATACACACCCTTTTTAATTCCTTCCGAATCAACTTTACTAGTAAAATGATCCCACACGACTTATTTTTTCTCCTTTCTTTCTTTGATTTTGATTCAACTACATTCGAATCAGAAGCTATACCCTCACCAATCACTTTATCAACTCTAGTATTTTGTGCCATCTAGTTATATCAACGTAACTGTGATTTAAAAAACAATCAAAAAATAATACAACAACAAAATTACAACATAACATGATCAAAACTTGATAATTTTCATAAAGCAGAATAGACCACACCACAGAATATCAACATATAAGCATAGAAGCAATGATATTTCTATTTACTGGATCAGCCAAATGAACACATAAAAAGTTGGTTGCAAGGTTTGGCTATGGTCCAACTCCAACACCAGCAACCAATCCTTGAACAAAATAGCCCAATATAGCCAACCACCAATAACCAGTGCTACAACAAGTATGACACAAGAAGATATAAAGAAATTGCCTTGTTTTGTTTATAAAGTGAAAACTGTGAAAGGAAGTAGTATAAGCCTTGTGGATTGTGCTGTGTGTTTAGCGAATTTCAAGGTTGGTGAAAAGTGGAGGCTGTTGCTCAAGAACAATCACAATTTTCATGTTCAGTATATTGATTCTTGGCTACAGAAAACAACTGTTAGTCCAATTTACAGAGCAAGTGCTAAATCATAATTAGAAATAGAGGAACAAAGCAATAATTCTACTAAAGAAGTTGCGCATTAGATGATTTAAAGGTAACAATTGCTTTTCTTTTTTTTTTGGAAAGTTGTTAAAATACTATTTCACTGGACAGTGGACAATCTTCCATAATTAGTGAAGATGAACAGAAAAACTAAATCAGAATACTCTAATTGAAAAAGAAGTAAACTTTACAACTTCTAAAGCCAAGAAGGCAAATTATTTCTTCCCACAAGGAAACAGTCCACATGAAAAATGAGACAATCAACACTTCCTAACAAATAAACAACGTTCATTTCTTCCACATGCCAAACTTTAGATTCTTTTAGAAAACTCAACCAATCACTGACATTATACATACTAATATATATCAACGTCAATACGATAAAATAGCTGAACTGCAATTTCATAATAAAATAGTTGAATCAACTAGTAATGTAAGCAAATAACACCTAAATTCTTTAAAATTACAATTCATTTATTAAAATCAGCTATTCAAGAGAAGCAACACGAATGACAAGATCGAAGGATATTCAATGATGCAAATGAGATGGTCCTTAGCATAATACATTAAAGATTAGAAATAAATTGAAGATGAAGCAGAAGAATTTTGGACTTTAACATAAGATTGAGCAGTAAGAACGATATGGAGAAAAATCATTACCCGTTATGCGTAAGAACAACAGCCGAGCAACAAATCATCTTTGGTCTCTTGAGTTTTCAACAAAAATTGAGCTTGAAACCTTGAATACTGACTTTTTGATCTGTGTTTGTGAATGCTGAGAGTGAGAGACGGAGTTCTAAGAGGCACTAAGAGCGTTTATGAATAAACCCTAAGGACTCGTTTGGTAGAGTGTATAAGAATAATACTGAATAAAGTGTGTTAGTAATACTTGTATTATTAATGCAAGTATGAGTAATGCTGGTATTAGTTATACATACATTATTTTTTACACAGTGTTTGGTTTGATGTGTTAAAAATGATATATATTTATATAATTTTTATAAAAGGATATTTGTTTACCAAATTACCCTTCCTTCTACAATCTATTTTCAAGACTAGCAGCAGTTAATACTCTGTAGAAATTAAAAATCCACTTTTCATTTCTTCTCTGAATGCAAAAATTTGGCAATGAAATCGACAAAACCATAGTTGAACAGAGGAAGAACTCGAAGAAAAAGAATAAAAAAGTGGAGTAATCGTCACAGAGTCGAGAAAGTTAAAAAAAATTAGATGAATTTCGAAAGATTATCTGACAGTCTAAGTTTTTGTTCTTTTACTCATGTTTTTACCTTTTGATTAGTTTTTCTTGAAACAACTTACTTTGGAAAATTTAATGCAGCTCCAGAAACTAAAGGATGTAATTGAAATTATAACCCAGCTCATGAAAAGGAGAGCTGAAAGGCACTGGTGATCCTCAACTTCCATGAAGTTTCTTCATATGAAAAAGATGAGCAGTCCAAATTGTCCTTAAAGTTACAAGTATGCAAAATTTGATTGTATAATATTTTGTTTTGTAACCTTATTGCAGATTGCTAGGGGATGTGTCATACTCACAGATTCTCTTCTATAATGTGATAGCTAGTTGCATATAATTTTTTGCACAAAGCATTCATTTTTTGCCACTGATGTGATCTATTTTATATGATTATATGGTAGCATTTTCATGGCAGAAAATAAAAATAGAGAGCAATTTTTAATCTGTTTGGACGATAGAAGCAGGGAGTGTGAAATGGTGGGAAAATAATTTAAGGGGTAATAATGTCATTTAATAAACTAATACATGTGTTGAAAGTTTTGCATTATTAATAAATGAAAAATGGTGTGTATTACTAATACACACCTCAATACACAATATAGTGTATAACTAGTATAAGTATTATTTTTGCATGGTAAAAATATGATACCAAACAAGGTATTACTAAGGTATATCTATGTTTTGTAATTATCCAAACTTTAACCATGTCTTGTAATGATGGACTAAAAGTTACCTATCTCTGAAGGAAAGCGAGATAGAGGTATGTGATGTGTGAGCAGATGCTAACACATTTGAGGCTTTTAACTGAGAATAATTGCAAAGTCTTAAGCAATTTTTGTCATTTTTGATAGTTTTATCTTTTATTTTACAGTGAAAGTCAAGAGAACCAACAATGATGGAAGTAAAAGAGTTGAAATCTGAAGCAAATAGAAGAGAAGTGTGGCTAACGATATTCCTGATAAGTCGTCAGTACTTTGATAGGTTATCAGCTTCATCGTCAGCCTTAAAAATAGAATGAAATTCAGTTAGAAGAAGTGACGACGACATGTGATAAGCCGTCAGCCTTGTGATAAGCCGTCAGAGTCGCTGTCAGCCTTAGACAGAACATGGGAGCTGAAGTGGAGAAGTGACAACATTGTCTGATATGTCGTCATAGTTTTGATAAGCCGTCAGGATTCACCGTCATCCTTAAGCAAAAATTGTCAAAATTTAAGAGGATCTGACGACATCCGTGATAAGTCGTCAGCCTTCTGTTAAGGCATCACGCATGTCGTCACCTAATCCGAGAAGAACACTGAACTTTGTGATTTTGTTTCCATAATTAGGCTGAAGTATTTAAAGCATAGTTTAGGGTTTTTTAAGGGAATTCTGAACCTATTTTGTAACACACATATTTTGTTATTTTCTCTCTAGTTTCTTGGCTTGAACAAACCAATTAACTTTGAAGAGATCATCATCAATATTTTGGGATTTCTACTTTGATCTAATCTGAGAAACTCTCGTTGCTATTTATTTTGCTGTAAGTTCATCTTTTAAATTATGAATTCAATTTGTTGTATCGATTATTACATTATGAGTGGCTAAATCCTTTAACCCAAATTATGGGATCTGTGGGTTAGGTCTTGGTAAGTTGCTAAGTGTTCAAGATTCTAAAGGTAATAGGACTCCTTGATAATTCCGAGGTTTTAATTATTGTCTGTTGGTTGCAAACGATAGATAGCACCTTCTTTGATTTGCTTGAGATAATAAATCAACTATAGTAGGAAGTGAATTATTGACAGAGACTTGGAATCCACCAACCTTTCATTTAATAATTGACGTTGTAACAAGGTTAATTAACCTGAGGTGAAGTCTGGTCAGTGAATATAAATTTCCTACGTCTGAGAGGATTAGGTAATTAAATGCTTAAGTAGGTCGAGAGACATTTAGGCATAACTTCGATAAAGACAATCTGTTGTTCCTACCTATCGTAAGAATCTTGAATCACTATTAGCATCTGTTAAGTACCAAAACAAATAATGAACATAATTCTGGTTTTCCATAAACTCTTGATCACAAACACTGAAACTAAAGAGACCAATAATTATTTACTAAATTCTCATAACCCCCAATTTACCGAAAACTACTAACTATCAGTTGATTAACTCTCATACAACTCAGATTCACACCATATTCCCTGTGGGATTCGACCCCAACCTAGTTGGGTTATATATTGACAATGATCGCTAACATTCTCATTAGATAGGTATAGTTTGAGCGTTATAAAAAATAGCACCATTACCGAGGAATACGGTTGTAAATTGAAGTTTGTGTGTGCTAATTGACCGTTAGTCAAGTTTCCTAATTTTACGTTTATTCGTTATTTTTGTTTATTGCAGGATCTTTGTGGTGTATGCCAAGAACCAGAAGTTTTGGAGAACCATTATTACCATTTAATTCGAAACCACGACAAATTAAAAGAATAACAGACCAACAGGAGGCTGACAAGTTAGCAGCCTTAGCTAGAGCTCAGGTGAAAATGCAGAATGTCGGTTAACAAGTACGACATCCAAATTCTGAGGATGAAGATTTGGGAGACGAGGATTTTCTAAACCCTGGTAACCCAAGACGTGCAGAGCAAGTAGCTGCACCAGTACAACGTAATGCTAATAGGAACCGTCTGTTCCGAGGAAGGCGAGATTACCAGCCAGCCCAGTATGACCTCAATAATGATGATAATGGAATAGATGGAGCAGGTGCAATGGGTGTAATTATTCCTCTACTATTGGCACCTGGAGCAAAATTCAACATTACGAGTACGATGATTTAACTCCTCAATCTAAAGGGGTTGTTTGGTGGCCTTTCTGGGGATGACCCGAACTTATATCTGGTGAACTTTGTCACCATCTGTAAATCTTTTGATAACCCAAGAGTGGGTTAGAATGCCATCCATTTAAGATTGTTTTTGTTGTCTCTGTCTAGGGAGGCAACATTATGGCTTAACAAACTAACACTCGATTCTATAATCAACTGGAGGCAGTTGAAAGGAACTTTCTTAGAAAGGTTCTTTACACCTTCCAGGAGGGTACAATTGAGGGATGGGATCAGCAACTTTAGACAGCTCCCAACTGAAGCCTTGCATGAAACCTGAGAGAGATTCAAAAAGAATCTAACGCAGTGTCCGAACCACAATATGATGGACATACACTTAATGAAGACTTTGTACAGGGCTTTTAACTCTGTAACAAAATCAATTGTAGATAATACTGCTGGTGGTTCATTTGTTGATCTTACATTCCCAGAGGCTTCAAAAATGCTAGAGAGAATGACCAAACTGAGTTGGGCTTGGCATACCAGAGACACTGTGGGAGCAAGCCCCACTGTTTTTGTGGGTATAACTGCAGAACAATGCAGGAGAGACGAGTAGTGTGATCAAGACATGGCGTACCTAAAAACGTAGATGGACTTGCTAACCAAGCACTTGCTATCAGGAAAGATTGAGAAAGTGAAAGCTATGGGATCTCAAGATAGAGTTGATCTTGATCTCGAAGAAGAGGTAAACTATATTAACAATCAGGGGGTTTCCCGAGGCAATAACCAAGGGAATCAAGGTCGGAATTATTATGATAAGCCTGGTTATAAAGATAGTGAGCAGGGAAATTGGAGGAGCAATAATGATAAGAGCGGGCTATATATTCCTCCTGGAAATCGTGAGGCTGGTATAACAAGTTCTGAAAAGATGTCCATGAAGGACATGATGGCTAAATTATTAAAGAAAGTAGAGGCTACCAACTCAGGAGTAACTATCATGAAGACCAATCTATCATCTATTAGTCAGTTGGTTAACTCACACTCAACTTCGATCAAGTAGCTGGAACAACAAATGAGTCAACTCTCCATAGTGCTGAAACAGAAGAAGAGTGGAACATTGCCTAGTGATACAATCCAGAATCCGCAGAATGATGGCTCATGTATGGAGATTACCACTAGAAGTAGTAAGATATTACCTGGCCCTTCTGTGGGCAAAAATGCAGTTGATGAGGTAGTCGGTCATAATCCTAAAGAAGGTGTCCAGTGGAGTCTGAGAAGCTGGATGGTTCTGATGATGCTCCAGAAAAAGAGAAAGAGAAGGAGAAGGAGGTAGTGGTGAAAACTCTCCCAAGACCACCAACTCCCTTTCCTCAATGATTTGAGAAAAAAATTGATGATGCAAAATTCAGCAAATTCATGGCAATGCTCAAATAATTGACAGTGAATATACCTTTGGTGGAGGCACTCAAGCAAATACCAGGGTATGCTAAATTCATGAAGGACCTTATGACTAAGAAAAGAGCAGTGAGCTACGAATCGGAAGATAATCTTCATCATTGTAGCGCTATTTCTATGAGGACCTTGGTGCAGAAGAAGCCAGACCCAGGAGCATTCACTATTCCTTGTATGATTGGGTCTCTAGAATTCGCTAAGGCATTATGTGATCTGGGATCGAGCATTAATCTGATGCCGCTGGCTATATAGAGAAAGTTGGGTTTGAGAAATCCCACACCCACCAACACGCGACTCGTGATGGTGGATAGGTCAGTAAAATGACCTGTTGGTATTTTGTATGATGTGTTGGTGAAGGTAGCTAGCTTCATATTCTCTGCGTATTTTGTCATTCTGGATTGCGAGGTGTACTTTAAGGTGCCCATAATCTTGGGTCGACCTTTTCTCGTAATCGAAAGTCTGTTGATTGATTTGAGAGCTAATAAGCTCTTATTCAGGATGAATGATGAAGTGGTGTGATTTGATGTATGCCAATCAATGAAGCAGCATAAAGAAATAAGTGTGTTCTCAGTTGTTGATGTGTATCATGAGAATGAACATAAGGTGTCAATAGAGAAGCAACTTGTTGTCGAGCCTTTAGCCGCAGTTCTGATAAATTTTAATTGTGAAGGCATTGAAGAGTACGAAGAGACTGTTTGTGCTTTATTAGGATTGGGTTCATACTCTTATGCTCCTTTGAAACTAGACCTTGATTTTGCTAATCGACCAACACCACCGGCTAAGCCATCCATTGAAGAGCCATCGGTGTTGGAATTAAAAGAACTACCTGGGCATTTAAGGTATGTGTTTTTGGGAAATGGAAACACGCTACTCGTTATTATTGTGGCTGATTTGGGCGAACAATAGGTGGAAGCTCTTGTTTCAGTACTTCAGAGGTACAAGAGAGCAATAGGATGGACTATCACAGATATTATTGGCATTCTCCCTGGTATCTACACGTATAAAGTACAATTTGAGGAAGATTGTATTCCAACCATCGAGCACCAGTGCCTTCTTAACCTACTAATGCAAGAGGTGGTTAAGAAGAAAATTATTAAGTGGTTGGATGCAGGAGTGACTTACCCTATTTCTAACAGCAAATGGGTGAGCCCAATTCAATATATGCCAAAAAAAGAGGGCATGACTGTGGTTGAAAATGAAAGAAATGAGTTGATTCCACTTAGGCCTATGACTGGCTGGAGAGTTTGCATGGACTATCGCAAACTAAACTCATGGACTTTGAAAGACCACTTCTCGATTCCCTTTATGGACTAAATGGTTGATTGATTGGCCAAAAGGAGATGGTATTACTTCTTGGATGGTTATTCTGGATATAACCTGATTTGTATTGCTCCTGAAGATCAGGAAAAGACGAAATTCACATGTCCATATGGCACTTTTGCATTTAAGAGAATGTCGTTTGGGATATGTAATGCACCCGCTACTTTTCAACGGTGCATGATGTCTATCTTCTCAGATATGGTGGAGGACACCATAGAGGTATTCATGGATGATTTCTCTGTGGTGGGAGATTCTTTTAAGTTGTATTTGGAAAACCTGAGTATGGCCTTGAAACGATGTGTTGAATTCAATTTGGTGCTTAATTGGGAGAAATGCCACTTTATGGTAAAGGAGGGTATCGTTCTCGGGCACAAAATTTAGCAAAAGAGATAGAGGTTGATCGATCCAAGGTTGAAGTTATTGAGAAACTACCACCTCCCATTTTAGTGAAGGGAATGCTTAGTTTTCTTGGACATACTGATTTTTACCGGAGGTTTATAAGAGACTTCTTGAAGGTTGCAAATTCACTTTGCAAACTTTTGGAGAAAGAAGTGAAATTTTCCTTCGATAATGATTGCTTGAAGGCATTTTAATGCCTTAAAAATAAGTTGGTTGAGTCCCCTATCATTGTTGTACCGGACTGGTCAAAACCATTTGAGATCATGTGTGATGCAAGAGGTGTTGCTCTTGGAGCTGTATTGGGACAAAAGAAGGACAAATTATTTCGTCTAATAGATTATACTAGCAAATCACTTAATGGAGCACAAAAGAACTACACCATCACTGAATAGGAACTCCTGGCTGTAGTGTATGCTTTTGAGAAATTCAGGGCTTATCTATTTGGGACCAAAGTGGTGGTCCACACTGACCATGTAGCCTTAAGGTATTTGATGGCTAAGAAGGATGCAAAACCAAGGCTGATTAGATGGGTGTTGCTGCTATAAGAATTTGACTTTAAAGTCAAAGATAGGAAGGGTAGTGAAAACCAGGTTACGGATCATCTGTCTATAATGGAAGGTGAGAAGACAAATAGTGATGAAATAGAGATAAATGATGCATTTCTTGATGACGAGATCTTGGCTGCTGCTGTGGAGAAATTTCCTTAGTATGCTGATTTTGCAAATTATGTTGTGAGTGAGGTCATTCCAGAAACTCTTTTTTTCCATCAAAGAAAAAAATTCCTTCATGACGTGACACATTACTTCTGGGATGAGCTGTATCTTTTGGAGATGTGATAATAATATTATAATGAGGTGTGTGCTAGAAGTGGATGTATTATGTATATTGGAAGCATGTCATGCTTCCCCAGTTGGAGGTCACCATGCAGGTGACCGAACGACTAGAAAGGTGTTGTAGAGCGGCTACTATTGGCCAACATTATTCAAGAATGCTCATGAGTTTGTGCTGAAATGCGACCAATGTCAGAGGCAGGGGTCGATCTCTAAAAGACATGAGATGCCTTTGACTAAGATGCTTGAAGTGGAATTATTTGATACCTGGGGCATCGATTTTATGGGATCTTTTGTAAACACGTATGGGATGAAGTATATTTTAGTTGCTGTTGACTATGTATCGAAATGGGTCGAAGCTGTTTCCTTGGCTGATAATGAAGAAAAGAGGGTTGTTGGTTTTCTCAAGAAGAATATCTTCTCTTGCTTTGAAGTACCACGTACTATTATAAGCGATGGAGAATTTCATTTTTGCAACAAAGTATTTTGAATTGCCTTAGGAAAATATGGGGTGAAATAGCATAGAGTAGCCACTCCATATCACCCACAAACTAGTGGGCAAGTGGAGGTGTAAAATCGAGAGATTAAAGCCATCCTAGCTAAAATGGTAAACGCTAGTTGGAAAGACTGGTCTCGAAAGCTCGATGATGCCTTGTGGTAATACCGGACTACTTTCAAGATACCCATTGGTATGTCACCATTCCAGTTGGTCTATGGAAAAGCATGCCACTTACCAATAGAGCTGGAGCACAAGGCTTCTATGGGCACTCAGAAGGTTAAATTTGAGTTGGAAGGAGGCAGTAAAGCTAAGACTGGGACAACTGAATGAGATGGATGAATTATATCTCAAGGCATATGAAAGAGCAGACCTATATAAAGATAAGATGAAGAAGTATCATGATTGGGGGATTGAGAAATGAGAATTTCAAAAAGCTAACTTGGTGCTTCTGTTCAATTCCAGACTCAAACTGTTCCCAGGTAAGCTTAAATCCAAGTGGTCAGGCCCATTTAGAGTTAGTCCAGTCTACTCCTCTAGAGTAGTAGAACTTGAAAATGAAGACGGCAACACCTTCAAGGTAATTGGGCAACGAGTCAAACTTTATATTGGTCCAAAAGACTTGATGAAAAGTATTGCTACTATCTATCTCGATGAAGTCTGAAGTAATTGAGACACCTGAGTCATGCCACGACGTTAAATCAGGCGCTACATGGGAGGCAACCCATGATCCCCGTGCGTGATCTACTCCAGGTATACCCTAACCCTTAATTCAGTTTTTTTTTTTAATTTTAAGTTGAGGGTGTAGGGTGAGTTGTTGTTGTAAAATTTTGTAGTTGACTAGGAGAAATATAAGTACCTGAGGCAGTTAACACGGTTTTGTTATTTTGTGAACACCTCTCAAGTGGTTTAATTCTTTAACTGTGTGATTTGCATCTAATTGTGACCACTGTTCATCTTTGTATGGTATTACTTCTAGTGACTTGATAACCGTTGCTAATGCATGAACCGGATAAGTAGTAACTTGTGATATACTTGTGTGCCATGTGCGTGTGAGATTCTACTTAGTTCCCTTTGTATGTTGAATTCAAAACTTGCCCGATTAGTCTTACCTAGGTTGAAGGATAGGGGTTAGGAAAGGATCATAGGCCATTTTGATATTAGCTCACTTTAGCCTAAATGACCTTTCTTGTATGCATAATATCCCTTGATCCCTATTTTGAGCTTGAATAGCCTATTTCTTTTTATGATACCTATCAACATCCCATTTTTATATCATAATGAACCTGTTTTTGTCCTGGTCCTCCTTGGACACTGTGCACCTTGATTTAGGCAAATGGCCTAAGTTGAAGGTGGCTATCATAGGGGTGCGTGATGTAAAATAAGTATGAAGAAAGGTAGAGTAAAAGAAAATAATAAAAAGCTGGGCGCGGTGAAAAAGAGCAAGAAAAGAAAAGTTGTGTAAAAAAAGAAGTAATTGTAGAAAAGAACCGCACCCATCCTGAATAGGTTTGATCAAGATAAGAGAAGATTAGAATAAAGCTAATGAGTGAAACCCCAAAAGCTAGTGTAGTGTCAAGGAGGCATAGTCATTTTAAATATCATCGAGTATCATACCAGACCCTAGCCTATATTATAAGCCAAAGAGAAGACCTATAGTGATCCTAGCTGACCTGTCTGAATATCTTGGTAATGAAAATAAGGGCAAGCCTATGGTATTCGGCATACATTGATTGGAATTTCATTCTAAGAGTGAGCGTCTTGTGATTGTCCCCATGGTTACATATGTGATGTCTGATATAAGTGCAATGGTACTTCTTTGTAGTGAGGGCACACTGGTTACATTGCTAGTTGCTAACTTATTTGGATAGTGTAAGCTTGATACATGCATGGTTGTTGCTGCTGATTTGATGCCATATTTTTATTCTTGTGTGTCACGTTGTTGCTCTTCAATAACATACACAGTTGTTTGTAAATTGATTGACCTTGGAGATGGAGAAAATATTTTGAGATAATATGGATGGTTGACTGCTGAATGTACTTTGTATTCTCTTGGTTATGTTTTAGTTGCTTGAGGACAAGCAATTGTTTTAAGTTGAGGGTGTTGATGTATGAGCAGATGCTAACACATTTGAGGCTTTTAACTGAGAATAATTGCAAAGTCTTAAGCAATTTTTGTCATTTTTGATTGTTTTATCTTTGATTTTGCAGTGGAAGTCAAGAGGCAAGAGAACCAACAATGATGGAAGTAAAAGAGTTGAAATCTGAAGCAAATAGAAGAGAAGTGTGGCTGACGACATTCCTAATAAGTCGTCAGCACTTTGATAGGTTATCAACTTCATCGTCAGCCTTAAATAGAGAATGTGATTCAGTTGGAAGAAGTGACGATGACATGTGACAAGCCGTCAGCCTTGTGATAAGCTGTCAGAGTCGTCGTCAGCCTTAGACAGAACATGGGAGCTGAGGTGAAGAAGTGACGACATTGTCTGATATGTCGTCACAGTTTTGATAAGCTGTCAGGATTCACCGTCAACCTTAAGTAGAATTGTCAAAATTTAAGAGGAGCTGACGAAATCCGTGATAAGTCATCAGCCTCCTGATAAGGCGTCACACATGTTGTCACCTAATTCGAGAAGAACACTGAACTTTGTGATTTTGTTTCCATAATTAGGCTGAAGTATTTAAAGCATAGTTTAGGGTTTTCTATGGGAATTCTGAACCTATTTTGTAACACACATATTTTGTTATTTTCTCTCTAGTTTCTTGGCTTGAACAAACCAATTAACTTTGAAGAGATCATCATCAATATTTTGGGATTTCTACTTTGATCTAATCTGAGAAACTCTCGTTGCTATTTATTTTGCTGTAAGTTCATCTTTTAAATTATGAATTCAATTTGTTGTATCGATTATTACATTATGAGTGGCTAAATCCTTTAACCCAAATTATGGGATCTGTGGGTTAGGTCTTGGTAAGTTGCTAAGTGTTCAAGATTCTAAAGGTAATAGGACTCCTTGATAATTCCGAGGTTTTAATTATTGTCTGTTGGTTGCAAACGATAGATAGCACCTTCTTTGATTTGCTTGAGATAATAAATCAACTATAGTAGGAAGTGAATTATTGACAGGGACTTGGAATCCACCAACCTTTCATTTAATAATTGACGTTGTAACAAGGTTAATTAACCTGAGGTGAAGTCTGGTCAGTGAATATAAATTTCCTACGTCTGAGAGGATTAGGTAATTAAATGCTTAAGTAGGTCGAGAGACATTTAGGCATAACTTCGATAAAGACAATCTGTTGTTCCTACCTATCGTAAGAATCTTGAATCACTATTAGCATCTGTTAAGTACCAAAACAAATAATGAACATAATTCTGGTTTTCCATAAACTCTTGATCACAAACACTGAAACTAAAGAGACCAATAATTATTTACTAAATTCTCATAACCCCCAATTTACCGAAAACTACTAACTATCAGTTGATTAACTCTCATACAACTCAGATTCACACCATATTCCCTGTGGGATTCGACCCCAACCTAGTTGGGTTATATATTGACAATAATCAGTTACATTCTCATTAGAGAGGTGTAGTTTGAGCATTATCAGTATGGGAATGGAGGACGGGAGAGAGATGAGAGAGAGAGAAGGAGGAGAGAGGCAAGAAAGAGGGAGCGATTTAAGGTATATCTATGTTTTGTAATTATGCAAGCTTTAATCATGCCTTGTAATTATGGACTAAAGGTTACCGATATCTGAATTTTGCCTTTTTTAATCCATCTAAAATTAAATGGCCCATGTTTGGGAAGTTGGACATGGAGTGTCCAAACAGCCAAAATTAACTTCAAAAATCCAGTCGGGACTGTATCAATATAATATAAGGAGTGTATTAATATGGTATATGGGCTGTATCAACATGGTAATGCCAAACTGTTACAACACATATGCATGCATGTACAGTTTTTATACCAAACTGAGACAATGGTTATACCACATTGATACACTTTTTCACAAGAGATGGAACTTATGCATGCATATACAATTCATATACCAAATTGATACAATGCTTATATCATTGATACACTTTTTCAAAAGAGAGGGGACCTACACATGCATATACAGTCCTTATATCAAACTGATACAACGCTTATACCATTTTGATACACTTTTCAAAAGAGAGGAAATGGAAAAGCTGAATTTCTTTTTCATAAAAAAAATGGACGATGTCTTTTTTTTTTTTTAAATGGAACAATAATTTTTATTTTTTTTATAAAAAGAAATGGAGAAGGAGACGAAACCTATAATGAAATGAATAAAAGTAGCAATTAGTTTAGTGGCTAATTGAAGATTATTAGTTTTGGAATAACTATTATGATGAAATTATTTTAGAGTGAAACGTTATTTTTATTTTTTTACCTTTTGCTAGTGCCCTACCTCGGGACAAGCCTGAGTCCCAAAACTATCTTTTAAAACACTAGTCCAAGATTAAGGATGAGGTTTGAAGTTGAAGAGGATCAAGGAGCCGTAACATGGCCCACAATCATATAGCCATTAAAAAAAGAGAATAAAAGTTTGTGTCCATTTGGTAAACTGTCACCTCTTTTAGCCCAATTATTCATTTCTTACCCAAAATTAAAGTTTGCTTCTTCTACTTCTTAATATTAATAGGCCAAAACATTCTCCGGCTAGCACTGGGCCGTCTGTTTATACTAATGACTCTATTTAGTAATGAAGAACAATCCGTGTTTCTACCAACAAAAAATAACAAACACAATAAAAATCCGTGGGTGAAACTGTATATATGATAAATGTATATTACTAAGTACACTACATGATAAGTGTGTACTTTGTGTATATTCATTAAATATACACTTATTATACATTATATACTAAATATACATAAACTATATATTTTTTTATATTATAATTATTCATGATACACTCTGATGTTCCTCCTTCACTTCTGCATATTACTAGGGGTGAAGGGGTCCGTGTTACCACAGAATCAATGTGATGCATGTACAAAAATAGATGTAATGCATCAATATGTAGGACAAACTATTTACTTCATAGTATTTATCACGAAGCCAAGTTTTACAAGAGGTTATGTACATTTTATTTACATAGATAATAAAAAGTTGTGCATCCTTAGCTTGAAATGAAACCGGTTGCATAAGAAAATTGAGAAGGATTAGTATTTTGATGAGAAATTTGTATATGAAAATGCAAAACTTAACAGGAATGTCTAGTGATAGTAAAGTTGTAAACAAGGCCATGTGTTTAAAAATATGTAATGTCACTTTTTGTGAATGTGATAGAATGAGGAAGTTTCTAATTGTATAGTGTATGATATCATACAAGAAACAATACTTTGTTGTGGAACATTATCATTTTTAATGCAGGTGTAGCACGTATTCTAATATTTTTGCTATTTTTGTTACTTTGACATTATCTGGTTTCAATGAGAAAACAGGAGTTATAAGGAACATGTCCAAACTATGGATTTAGAAGCTAGTATGTTGTCTGTGGAGCATGTTAGCCAGCATAATTAACATTGTTGTGCAGTTCACACACTTTCTTCCAAGATGAAGCTATTTGAATTGTAAGTCTGTTATGTTTCTATACTTTCTGATCCAAGTTGTCAACTTAGATACGTGTAATATGTTTAAACTTTTTATGTTACGACAGACACCACCAAGCTTAAATTTATCGAAATGCAAGTACTAATCTTCTACCTTAATCCGTAACTTCCACACACTCATATCTAAGGTCAATTGAACACCCAAATAAGCAGAAAATGATAACATATTGGCAAATCTGACAATCAAGAATCATCCTTTAACGTAACCGCATAATAATAAATATCCAAAAACATATTATCAAATATAAAACATATTAGTATGAAATATGATAATCAAGAATCAATTTTGAAGAAACCTCAGAATAATAAACATTCAAATAAGGGAAAAAGAATACATGGTAGGATCATCAGAATGAAGAACTGGAAGAGCAGTTTCTTTCTTAGAAGCTATAGTAGTAAGGTGTGATTGGGGTTTTCTAAACTTATTTTGCCTCATTTCATGAACCCCACTAAATTCCAATTGGAATTCCTAACAGATTTCACTATAGTATACTACAAAACAAGAGACCAACACAACACTTAAGAGCAACTTCTTAGGGAGGTTGAATAATTTTTTCCTTTGAAAACAAGTAGCAACAGCTTGAGAATGTGGAACTTTGATTTTGATTAATCAAATGCATAAGTGAAAAAATCTCAAATCCACAACGTAGGAAGAGAAAAGAGGAAAAAATTAAAATACTTTGCGGTGGGGGAATTAATAGATTAAAATAATGATGAAATGGTGTTCATGACTCCCTAGCTTCCCCTTATTTCACTCCACAGAGAAAAGATAAAAAGAGAGGTCTGTGCACTAAATCTCCCACTATGCGCGGCTGAAACACAAAGGCCTGAATCTGTGAACTCCTAATCACATGACAACAATTTTACCAATTACTCCTACATCTTCTTGTCCGGAAGAAAATTAAAACCCTCAACAAAACTTTAATCAAAGGAAATAGACTTCTAAAAAGAAAAACTTTTCTGACCATGCACTTCAAGAATTAAATATGTAAGTTACTATTCAATATACATATATAACTTCACTGAGAGACCTTTGCTTTATGAATAACTTTTAACACTAAAATGACCTCTATCTGCTTTTCCTCCAATCTCATACTTACTGTTAAACTACTTAGGAAATCAAAAGATCTCATTCAAATCAGCACTTTCACTATTGAATTTTTAAAGTTATTTTAATATATATATATTGTAATGTGTAGCAGTACAAATACATTTCAGATCTTTCTTCCCACCTTTGCTCATTAGGAAATTATAGTATTTTTAATGAGGGAGGAAAGGTGTGTGGAGTTATCTAATAATACATATCGTATCAATGAGGATGAGCTGCTACCCCAGAAGAAACATCAGTTATTTGGTGCAGGTAGATTGCAGCTAAAAGCACTTCATTTTGATTTGTATTTTTGCATAGTTCACTCTCTCCGGTAAAACAAATTGAACCTCTAAATATGTAATAACCCATATCACTTTAAGAAAAGAATAAGAAAAAAGAAAGGGAAAGGAACAAGGTGGCCCAAGGCCCATCTGCCCACACTAACAATATAAGAAAGGTTTAAAGGGATTAATGCCCATTCCATCCGTAAGGTAGTAGAGCAACCGCCAGCAATCGTGTAAAACAAAAAAAAAAAAGAAATTTCCAACCTACAAATCTTTTTAAACAAGAAAGTAGCAAGGTTTGATCGAAAATTTCTTTCGAGCTAAGGTAAATTCATTCCTACATATTTATCATGATTTTTAGTCTTGATAATTTATTTTGGGTGTTGAAATTTAGTTGCTAAAGACAAGAATTATGGACAATAAGGTGTTGTTTTGGATACAAAGTTCGATGAATTAAAGTTATCATGAAACCTTGAGGGTTCGGCAGTCTAATTTTATCATGAGTTAGCCTAAAGTAAGAGAATTAACACGAGATTATTGTGATGTGATTATAGATTTGATCTAAGAAAGTGATACAAATCGTTCGAGGTGACAAGTTTGGTATTCCGACACGTGTACTGTGAGTAGTAGTCTTCCCATGATTTGTGTTTCTTAACTTGCATATTTTATACATGATTTGATGAAATAAGAATTATTAAATGCTTTGACATTGCATGTGGGGCAAGTCCTTTACTTGATATGATATTGAAATTGGGTATTTGAGTTGTTTATAAGACATATTTACCGTTACCTGAGATATGATCGCTGATGTTATGAAAGTTCCTTACTTACACGAGAAATAAGTATTTTTGACATGGGTTTTATCCAAATTTACAAGTTATATGATTTGATATGAACTTTAAAGCTATGTACTATTCTGAAAAAAAAATGCTTTCATATGAATATCTATTGTTTACAAGAAAGTATAAATAGGAGTAGAACTTGATTTGAACCCTGTAGCTAACGGCGGGATCGTTAGACCTGGTGCACCTTGTATTTACTGATTATTGTTACAACTCTTGCTAGTTGGAAGGTAGACCTAGCATACTATTACTGATCTCCCTCGAGTAGGGACCTTCTGATATGATATTTGACTCCTTTATGAGGGGTCCACTGTTATTGGCTATTCTTGATGTAGAATGCCACATTGATTACATGATTTATTCTTAAAAACTTCCCAAATATGTAATATTTGATATGATTTAATGTTTATTGAGTTTATTACTGAACTATTAGTTCACTTGGCTTACATGAAACAAATGATATTGTTTATTGTCACTATTTTCTGAAAGAGTATTTATTTTATGATAGTTATGACTCGTCCCCATTAAAACGATTGTGGGCATGTGTTATTACTCACTAAGCTAGCCTCTCACTCCTTGCTATTATTTTTTAGAGAACATAGGTGACGGTGAGGATCTCGTTGGCTAGACGATTCGAGTAGCATAATCTTGGTGAGCCCCGCACTTGTTCACGTGGGCAGTAGTTATTTATTTGTTATGTCCTTTTTCTTCAAAACTCTTTGTAACGCCCCAAATCTGGTACCCAAAATACTACATGGTGCTTATGACCCCGAAGAACCACAAGCTAACCTATGACTGATATCTGTAACTGAGCACTAAATAATATACTGTAAATATGCGGAATATAAGCTGTAAGGCCAAAGGTTCAAAACTGAACTATTACTGAATATAAAACAATGTCTGTAATGGGGTATAACAATACCTAAAATTAAAATAAACTGTCTGAAATATGCTGTAGTCTGAAAGCCTCTAAACTGTCTGAAAATTGTGGAGTTGATGGGACATATCCCCAACTAACTCTGAACTACTGAAATAATAAAGTAATAAAATAATCATGCTATCCTCGAATGATGAGGGCTCACTGTTAGTCTGGCTGCTGAATGTCTGATCTACAAAGGATGCTTGGGAGGTCGTGTTTCTAAACCTATGGTATAAAACAACATAACGCAAATACGTCAGTAAGATTAAATGTACTGGTATGCAAGTGAGGTAAGATGAATACAAGGGTTCATATGCATGAATAATAATAACTGACTGATGACTTGAACATGAGCGCATGAGAAATACATGCATTAATACATAAACTAGGACTGGGGTCATGAAAATACTGAATACTGATGTACTGACATCTGAGTTTACTAATACTGGGATACTAAATAACCGAGTCTATTGATGATATAAATTATGGAGTTTACAGGTAACCGATATCTGAGGTTACTGACACTATATTACTGATAACTCAGTATACTGATACTGAAAAACTATCTGAGTTCTTTAGTGGACTGGGTGACTGTATCTGACAGTCCTAAATCTGAAAAACTATCTGAGTTCTAGACTGAACTGGATGACTGTATCCGACAGTCCTAATTCTGATTCTGAGCGACTGTATCTGACAGTCCTAATTCTGATACTGAGCGACTGTATCTGACAGTCCTGATATCTGTAGAACTGAACTGAGTTCTATTACTGAGATTGAATCTGAAACTGAGACTGTGGGAGGTAATCATCTAACCGACATGCCCCAAATCTGAACTGGTGGGGTCCAACTTGTAAATCCTACTGAAAGGGTGTTAGTACCATACCACGGGTAAAGACAAGCTATGAGTAAACCCTCTCTGACAGGGAGCTTTTCCGTCAACCCCTCCTGTAAGAAAAACTCAAAGGAGATGTATAGTCCCTAGACTTGTAGGGGTACATCTCAACCTACACTGGCTACGTAGTTTTAGAATGTAGGAATTGCTACGAAGGATCATACCCTCTACTGGCTAACAAGTGAGCCATCATCCCTGGGTTCACTCGGTGCTGAATCCTACTCCCAACTGAGTAGACACTAAACTGGTTTTCCTAGTTCACACTAGGCATGACTGAGCTATTACTGAGGGTACAATTTTTACTGAGTGAACTGAGTTCCATTGAATGATGGAATACTACTGAATTCTGTCAATTGACAGAATGCTACCAAGTTTTGCTAATTGACTGAGTTACTGAGGTCTGAACTGAATACTACTGAGATCTGATAACTGACTGAGATTACAAAGATTACTGAACTGATACTGAATTTACTAAATTTTTCCTGAGTCACATGACTGACTGAGTTCTATTGATTATGGCTTGACTGTGAGTATCGTGAAAACTGACACTGGTTCTAGGCACACAGCTAAATTGTCGGGTACAAGTACCGCCAAAACTCGATAGCATAATAAGTAAATCATGGCACAAACTTAAAAGCTCAAAAGTGGCTACATGTTTATCATTCATTCATTTAGACATTTCAACAACCACTTGAGATGCATTACTTGTACATGAATGGGGAATATGTATTGGCATACTATAACATGGCATTATTTCATTCTCATAAATAATTTGTCAAACTCTTACATGATACAACTTGCATATAACTATCATGGCATGATTTCTTTCACTTATTAACTCACAGGAGCAATTCATCAAACACTTGGTGAGCATAACATATGCACATAACCCTATACAACAAATAGGCATCATAATTCCCATTGATAAATTTCAAGGGTTTAACATGGCTTCACATGATACTACACATATATCACTTTACTTCACATAGATATTGTAATTAAATCATGAACTAGAGAACTCATTAACATAATAGTCATGAACCCAATCAAACTAAATCATGAAATTCATCAAAAACATTATCTTGAGTTTTTGAAAAGGTTTCTTGGACTCCAAGGGTGGAAGAAACCCTTGGATGAACACTTGACATACCTTAGTTGGTGAATTCTTGAAGGTTGATGGTGGAATCCCTTGGAAATTGAGTCTTGAATTGATATCCCTAGGGTTTTGTTCTTGAGGATTTTGTGAATAATGAATAGGATTAGCCAAAAGAGGGCTAAATTTTAAGTTATGAAGGTTGAAAGGCATGGGAAAAAGACTGAATTAACCCTGAGGACGCGACTTTTAAATGACTGAGAATTGGGCACCGACGCTATTAGCGATGCGGTGCATCATGCATTGACGCGATAGTTGACGCATCGCACCATCATTGTTTTGAGCCTCAGTACTTTGACCCTGGAAACCTGTATCAATATCAACCAACGCGATTGGCGACGCGGCGTGCCAAAATCGCGTTGGTCCACTATTTTGGGATTCCAAATGTGGTCTAAACGAGTTCTTAAAAATTCAAAACTTGTCCGGGAACACTTGTTGACCTTCTTGGTCATGAATTAGTAAGAATACAGACTATTAAAGAACATTAAAGTCACAAAATGAGACTGCAAACTTTCAAAGGCTAAAATAAACTAAGTCTGGAAACTTAGCTAGAACCTTCTAAGTATGGAACCCCCTTAACAAGCATAAATGGACTGAATTAAGGTTAGGATTTTGCGGGGTCTTATAATATCTCCCCTTAGGAACATTCGTCCTCGAATAAGACTAACTGAGATGGGAGAAATGATAAGCTGAAGTATATGCTGAACATGAATACTGACATCACTGATTTGTTGAGATTTGTTCTGAGCATATATATCTGATGCATGATTTCATTACTGGCATGACTGATAAGCTGAATATATTATCTGAACATGTATATCTGATGCATGAATACATGACTGATTTGACACATGAATGCAGACTGAATATGCAATGGTAATTGATACCAAGTTTATCATGGAAATCTAAGCATGAAACTGGATAAGTTCAAGGAAGACTATTTCCTTAAACTGAAAATACTAATGAGCCTGAAATTAATTACTAGATATGCATGAGCGAAAATACGTGAATGTAATTGAGTCTGGAATATGATACATGAGCTGGATATCATAATCTGAATTGAGTACCTTGAATACATGGCTTACGACTGAGATCAGAGTTTGAGGGTCAACTCATGAGTACCCCTTACCCCAAACTAAATTCATTATGAAAAGAGAGAGCGACATGTTTATGTCATGAAGGTTTGGGGAATTATAGTGTATCTCACCTTTGGGGCACTATATCCCTTGAAAAATACTAGACTGACTTTGCTGAGCTATGAGAAAAGTTATGGCAATGCACCAGGCACCTTCTATCTGAATATCTGAGATCTGAAACTAAAACATGATACATGAACTGGGATGAATATGTAACTACCTAGTTAGTCCATCTTAGAATGATCACATTCATGAGACTATGGATAGTGCGACTAGATGGAAAGATGGGAAACCACACCATCTGAACTTGTTTGTCTGGCTGCTAAACTGAATTACTGGCTGCTTAACTAACTCACATTGGAAACTTCTACTCGACTAGAGTGTTCCTATGACACTCTTTCTGTAGAGTTCTAGTGACTGAAGGGAGAAAGAAAATCTTGGCCTGATCTGAGCAGGACATCAGAATAGGAGATCGCTACATGGCTGGGATTCTTATATTAGGAGACAAGGCCTATGAAACATCATCTAAGATAAAGTGACTAAGACTTTCTGAGACTACTAAAAAGATTCACGTGGATGCTGAACACGAATGCATAAATATACTAACTTATCTGATTAACTAAACGATTGATAGCTGACTATTAGGTCTGTAAGGCTAAACTGTACTTAGCCTGAAAGGATGGACTTAGACTATAAAGTATTATACATAAAAAAGTAATGATTGACTGGGTAACATGAGGTAACTGAGCATGAATGAGTGAAAAATTGTATTACCTTAAGAACGTAAGACCAAGAGTCCAACATGATTCAGAAATATTCTATAAACTGAGGTACTGAAATACCAATGACTGAATAACTGATGGCCATATGCTATGGTCGGGTAATCCTAAAAGTGAACTGAGTTTATGATATGACTGGACTAGGACTGGTACTGAGATTGTAGCTAAGATGGTAATTGAGATTGTAACCGTAACTAAGACTGTAACTGGGACTGAATGCTAGTTCCTGATAACTGAGGGTTAGACTGGTACTGAAGTACTGAATTTTGATGAATAAATAACTGATAACTGAAGGCCATGATTTTGTAGGACTATCTGAGTCCTTTACTGAATACTGATTACTGAATGACGCTATAACTGAGGGATGAGGGATGGAACATCAACACCACGGATTCACCGAGGGTTCTAAACTGTGGATATATGTGATATAGTCTAAATTTTTAACTGATCATTAAGAGCGTAGCATGAGTCATGTGGGCTGAACATACTATAAAACATGATGTGAGTGCATGAGTCATGAGCTGCATGACCTGAGTCTGGAATTTCTGTGTTCATGGGGAATAATTCGTAACACTAACTGAACTGGGATTTATTAAACTAGGAACTTAAAATGCACACGATTTTATGGAAAATATGAATATAAGTTGGGTTCATGGAATTATGACGTGATGCATGCGTAAGTATCGTGATGGTTGAAGTACGAAACTTTGCATTGCAATAGAAATGTGTTAGGAATCATCTTTCCTTACTGATTTCCTACCCATACTGGTATTATTACTAGAACCTGAAGGCCTGGCTTTCTGAGGTACCATAATCGGACAGTTTCTGTATACCTATCGGGCTATGATAGACTGACTCGCTGGGTGGAGACTGAGAAAGGTCCCGTTAATATCTGGTCTGACCTTAAAGTTGACTGGTATGTAAAGAGTTATAAAAGAAAAAGAAGCTCCTGAATCTAAAGAAGTGTAAATATGTAAATGAGAGATCTGCAACATACTAGTGACTACATCAGGAGAAATTTCCTGATCTTGTCGGGACTGAAGTGCATAGAGTCTATTTGGGCGTTGCCCACTGATAGCACTGAAATTGGCACCCTGCCGATTTGGGCGATCGGACTGAGCTGAAGGACAATCGTGCTGACTTCATGGACCGGGCTTAGGACAGTCTCGGACCTTGTGACCTGACTCGCCACATCCAAAACACACATTACTGCCCTCTCTACACACACCCTTATGATACTTACCACACTCTTTGCAAAGTGGATGAGTGCGAATAATGCTTGCACTATTCTGGGATTTTGAGCCTGGCGCCCCATCTCTATGGTCATTTCTGAACTTTGGTACTGGGGCACTAGCTGAAGAGGGAACTGGGACTGAAAACTTCTGACCATGCTGATAACGGTTACCACCCTACAATCCTGAGAAAAACTATAACTACCTGTTCTGGCTCTCTTATTCTCTTTTTCCTTCTTCCTAAGTTTCTGGCTCTTCAATCTATTTAGCATGGACCATAAGTCTAGATATGTCCATCTTCTTAATCAACATCGCAGTCCTATACTCCTTAACCACTCTACCTAAAACCTCAAACACAAACTTGCTCATTCTGAATCTACTATTTGCTACTACATGGGGAGCATACCTGGCTAACTGGGTGAACTTGAGGGATATTCTTTCATATTCATGCTACCTTATCTGAGATTGATGAACTCTAACACTTTGTCTTCTTTCTGCTCTAGGGGAAAGAATCTATCTATAAAAGCCATAGCAAACTCCTCCCATTCTATGGGCCCTGCATCTGTACCCCTATCTACTTTCCACTGCTTAAACCACGTATAGGCTACATCTTGTAGATGATAGGTGGCTAACTCAACACTCTCATGATATCTGTGACTTTTTAAACCTGGTTGAGGAACTCTTGTAGATCCTCTTTGAACTTAAAACCAGAGAAAGAGGAGGAGTCATTCGGGTGAAGTACCAAATCCTGGCTGCAGCTGATTTGGCCACTAGGTTGGCCAGAATAACAACTGGTCATTCATTCTAAGTTGTGACTCGACTGGCTAGAGTAGTGAATGCAGTCCTAAATTTTGCATGAGAAACATATTCGTCCAGGGGATCTTCCTGAATGGGCTGAGGTACTGACTGATTACCGATTCTCCTTTCGCTAGCCCTTTTGAGAGGCATGTTCTATAAATGAAAGGAAGAGCGGACTAGACTGGGAGTTAAATTTGAGCTTATGCTCACTGGCACGACATGAATACTGAAAGAAGGGAACCGTTCCTAAAACATCTCATAGCCTGTTGTCCATAAGTATGGTGCACAACACACCCATAAACAAGACTCTACTTGATGTGACTTTTCAGACTTCCTAGGACACTGTTGAAACTTAGGCTCTGATACCAAGTTTATAATGCCTTAAATCTGGTACCCCGAATACTACACGATGCTTATGACCCCGAAGGACTACAAGCTAACCCATGACTGATATCTGTAACTGAGTAGTGAATAATATACTATAAATATGCGAAATATAAGCTGTAAGGCCAAAGGTTTAAAATTGAACTAATACTGAATATAAAACAATGTCTGTAATGGGGTATAATAATACGGAAAACTGAAATAAACCGTCTGAAACGTGCAGTAGTCTGAAAGCCTCTAAACTATCTAAAAACTATAGAGTTGATGGGACATGTCCCCAACTAACTCCGAACTACTGAAATAATAAAGTAATAAAATAACTATGCTATCCTCAAATGATGAGGGCTCACTGTTAGTCTGGCTGCTGAATGTCTAATCTACTAAGGATGCTCGGGAGCTCGCGCTTCTAAACCTATGGTATAAAATACCATAGCGCAAATACGTCATTACAATTGAATGTATTGGTATGCAAGTGAGGTAAGCTGAATGCAAGGGTTCATATGTATGACCAATAATAATTGACCGATGACTTAAACATGAGTGTGTGAGAAATACATGCATGAATACATAAACTAGGACTAGGGTCGTGAAAATACTGAATAATGATGTACTGACATCTGAGTTTACTAACACTGAGATACTAAATAACTGAGTCTATTGATGATATGAATTATGGAGTTTACAGGTAACCGATATCTGAGATTACTAACACTATATTACTGATAACTGATAACTGAGTATACTGATACTGAAAAACTATCTGAGTTCTTTACTGGACTGGGTGATTGTATCTGGAAGTCCTGAATCTGAAGAAATATCTGAGTTCTAGACTGAACTGGATGACTGTATCTGATAGTCTTAATTCTAATGGAACTAGCTGAGTTTCGTACTGAGCTGAGTGACTGTATCTAATAGTCCTAATATCTATAGAATTGAACTGAGTTCTATTACTGAGATTATATCTGAAATAGAGACTGTGGGAGTTAATCATCTAACCAATATGCCCCAAATCTGAATTGGTAGGGTTCAACCTGTAACCCATCTAGAAGGGTGTTAGTACCGTGCCATGGGTAAAGACAAGCTATGAGTAAACCCTCGCTGACAGGGAGATCTTTTGTCAACCCTTCCTATAAGGAAAACTCTAAGGAGATGTATAGTCCCTAGACTCGTAGGGGTACATCTCAACCTATGCTGTCTACGTAGTTCTGGAACGCAGGGATTGCTACTAAGGATCACACCCTCTACTGGATAACAGGTAAGCCCTCATCCCTAGGTTCACTCGGTGTTGAATCCTACTCCCAACTAAATAGACACTGAATTGGTTTTCCTAGTTCACACTAGGCATGACTGAGATGTTACTGAGGGTACAGTTCTTACTGACTGAACTGAGTTCACTGAGTTCTGTTGGATAACAGAATACTACTGAATTCTATCAACTGCCAGAATGCTATTGAGTTCTGCTAGTTGACTGAGTTACTGAGGTTTGAATTAAATACTATTGAGATCTGATAACTGACTGAGATTATAGAGATTATTGAGATTACTGGACTGATACTGAATTTACTGAATTTTTCCTGAGTCACATGACTGACTGAGTTCTACTGATCATGGCTTAACTATGAGTATCTTAAAAACTGACACTGGCTCTAGGCACACAACTAAATTGTCGGGTACACGTACCCCCAGGACTCGATAACATAATAAGTAAATCATGGCACAAGCTTAAAAGCTTAACAGTGGCTACATATTTATGATTCATTCATTTAGACATTTCAACAACCAATTGAGAAGCATTACTTGTGCATGAATGGGGCATACGTATTGGCACACTATAACATGGCATTATTTCATTCTCATAAATAATTTGTCAAACACTTGCATGATACAACTTGCACATAACTAGCATGGCATGATTTCTTTCACTTATTAACTCATATGAGAAATTCATCAAACACTTAGTGAGCACAACATATGCATATAACCCTATACAACAAATAGGCATCATAATTCACATTTCTATTGACAAATTTCAAGGGTTTAACATGGTTTCACATGATACTACACATATATCACTTTACTTCACATAGATATTGCAATTAAATCATGAACTAGAGAATCCATTAACATAATAGTCATGAACACAATCAAACTAAATCATGAAATTCATCAAAAATATTATCTTGAGTTTTTGAAAAGGTTTCTTGGACTCCAAGGATGGAAAAAACCCTTAGATGAATACTTGACATACCTTAGTTGGTGAATTCTTGAAGGTTGATGGTGGAATCCCTTGGAAATTGTGTCTTGAATTGATAGCCCTAGGGTTTTGTTCTTGAGGATTTTGTGAATAATGAATAGGATTAGCCAAAAGAGGGCTAAATTTTGAGTTATGAGGGCTGAAGGGTGTGGGAAAAAGACTGAATTAACCTTGAGGACGCGACTTTTAAATGACTGAGAACTGGGCACCTACGCTATTAGCGATGAGGCACATCATGTCATCAACGTGATAGTTGACGTGTCGTGCCATCATCGCATCGAGCCTCAGTACTTTGACCCTGGAGACCTGTAACAATATCAACCAACACGATCAGCGACGCGGCTCACTAAAATCGCGTTGGTCTACTATTTTAGGATTTTGAACGTGGTCTAAACGAGTTCCAAAAAATCTAAAACCTGTTCGGGAACACTTATTGACCTTCCTGGTCATTAATTGGCAAGAATATGGACCATTAAAGGACACTAAAGTCACGAAATGAGACTGCGAACTTTCAAAGGCTAAAATAAACTAAGTCTGAAAACTTAGTTAGAACCTTCTAAGTATGGGACTCCCTTAACAAGCATAAATGGACTGAATTAAACTTAGGATTTTGCGGGGTCTTGCAGTCTTAAAGTCGCTCCATAGTCATATATTTAGAGTTTTTGAGTGTTTTTTTATTATTTTGGATTTGTGGAGTATTTGACTTCCTCTTATTTTTAGAGATGAATTGCGTATTATTGCTTGGTGGTATTAGTACATTGTTGACGATTTAGGTGGATTGTGTTGGTATTATTGATGCATTAGTTGTGTTGTGGTACTGTTGTACTATGGATTTGAGACAGGAAAAAATCTTGATAGGCCCAAAAATAGGGGAAACTTTATTCGATTTTCTGTAGAATTCTGACAAGGCTTGCTTTGGATTCCTAACCTCCTTAGCGCCGGTCATGATCCTATTCTGGATTGTGATAAAGTTGGTATCAGAGCACACAGTAGTAATATAATATCATTTATGGTAATGTTGCTGGCCATTTCTATAATCATGATTCTGTGAGGGTGTGATAGGATGTGCCTTGATTTTCTTTCTCATTTTTCCTTGTGTGTTTGATGTTTAGGACCAATTAGATAAATCTAGATGTATTGTTTTATTAATCAGATGGTTCATAGAGCAACTATTGGTAAAGAAAGAGGTGGATCCTACAGAAGAGGCTGAGGTAGGGGTAGTCGTGATACCACAGGGAATTGCACTGCCACTTCAAGAAGTTCAAGAGAGCCTACTCATGAAGGAAATGTTATTACACCTCCATCATCTCATAAGGGTAGTACTGATGAGGCACTTATTTTCATATAAAGAGCCATAGATGGCTTGGCTGATCGACTAGATAGATAAGAGAGGGGTGGTCAACACAATTCTACACAGCCTCAACCACAGTTCCAGGCACCTGCTCAGACTTTCAACTTTGGAAAAAAGGAGGTATCTTTACAGGAGTTCCTAAACTTGAAGTCACCAAAATTCATAGGTTCAAGTAGTTTAACTGATCCTCAGATCTTTTTGGATGGTATATTTAAGGCACTACTTGCATTAGGATGTTCTAGTGAGAGGGTTGTGGAGTTTGCATCGTACAAATTGAAGGACATGGCTAACACTTGGTATGATACAGGAACGCCTGAAGGGGAAGCACCTCTAATATGGGATAAGTTCACTAAGTTCTTCGTGGATACCTTTCTTCCTGACAGTCAAAAACAAAAATATGCTGCTCAGTTTGAGAAATTAGTTCAGACTCCAGATATGGATGTGTCGACCTATAATACTAAGTTTTGCAATCTGGCTAGATATTCTCAATACTTGGTTTCTATAGAAGCAACTCAAGTCCAAAGATTTGTAAATAGGATGGTTGCTCATCTCTATAATGTAGTGGCCCTACATATGAAAGTCTTAACCTATCATGAGATGGTGGATCTTTCTAGAAAGATTGAGGACAAGGGTCGTGCGGAGCGGCCAATTTATGAGGTTCGTAAGAAGGCTAAGGCGGGTAGATATTTAAATGGTGACTTAAGTACAAATCACAAAGCAGGAAATCAGGGCCCTCAAACAGGGACAGATTCAGTTTCACAGTTTGTGTATGAGCCATCTTCTAGACAGGGTAATCAGGGGTCTTCGACATCTCAAGGATATCATAGTTCTGGCCAGATGTATGCGACTACTCCATTTGGCCAGACTTATGACATATCACATATGGTTCGGTGTCATGTTTTGACTAGAGAGTGTTTTTGATATGGTCAGTTGGGTTATCGGATTAGGGATTTCCCTCAGCCTTAGAGAAATGTTAGTTAGGATTTCGGTCAGTTAGCTGTACTTAGTCAGGCTACTCCTAATACCGCAAATACTAGAAATAGAGGTCGAGGTAATGGATAATGGGTTGCTGGAAATTAGGCACAGTAAAATACTGGTAGAGGTCAATCAGAGTCTTTGCACTTACTAGGCAGGAGGTTCAGGCCTCGAATGTAGTGGTTACAGGTATTCTTTCCGTTTATTAATTTTATGCATATATTTTGATTGATCAGGGTTCTACCCACTCTTATGTGTCCTCATACTTTACTGTAAGATTTGATAGACGACTAGAGATATTAAATTATCTGTTTCTTATTGCCATTCCCATAGGAGATTCTTTGCTAGTTGAGTATGTATATCGTGACTCTTAGATTATAGTAGAAGGTAGGGATACTCTTGATGACTTGATTGTAATTGATACGATTGACTTTGATATCTTTATGGGCATGGATTAGTTATCTCCCTACTATGCTATTGTAGATTGTCATGCAAAAATAGTTTGATTTGAGATACCCAACGAGACTAGTTTTGTATTGAAAGGGGGTCAGGTTTTAGAGGTTAGTAAATTTATATCTTTTATGAAGACCCAACGACTATTGAAGAAAGGTTGCATGGGTCTCTTGGCTATGATAATTGATGTTAGGAAGGGAACATATCGTTTGGAGGAGCTACCTGTGGTAAAGGAATTTTTTGATGTATTTCCTGAGGAGTTGCCAGGATTACCTCCAATGTGAGATAGAGACTTAGGTATTGATTTGGCCCATGACACTATGCCAATATCTATACCCCCATATCATATGGCACTAGTAGAGTTGAAGGAACTCAAATAGCAGTTGCAAGACTTGCTAGATAAGAGTTTCATCAGACCGAGTGTATCGCCATGGGGTGCCCCAGTTTTGTTTTTCAAGAATAAAGATAGGTCTCTAAGAATATGTATTGACTACAGACAACTAAACAAGGTAACAATACATAATAAGTATCCATTATCTCGTATAGAAGATCTATTTAATCAGTTACAAGGAGTCGTCTATTTTTTCAAGATTGATTTGCGGTTTGGTTATCATCAGCTTAGAATCAGGGAGGAAGATATATTCAAGACAATATTCAAAACTCGATATGGGCATTATGAGTTCATTGTGATGCCTTTCGGGTTAACCAATGCTCCTGCTGCATTCATGGACTTGATGAAAAGGGTGTTCATGATGTTTTTTGATAAATTTTTTATAGTATTCATTGATGATATTCTAATATATTTGTATAGCCAGGAAGAACATGAGAATCATCTGATGACTGTATTACAAACTATACGAGAACATAAGCTCTATGCTAAGTTCTCAAGTTGTGAATTTTGTCTTGACTCAGTATCATTTTTGGGGCATGTTATCTCCTAAGATGGTATCACGGTGGATTCTAAAAAGACAAAAGCAGTGCAGAAATGGCCAAGACCTACTTCACCTACAAAGATTCACAGTTTTTTAGGTTTGGCTAATTACTATAAGCGTTTTGTGCAGGATTTCTCTAAAATTGCAGCTCCATTGACCAGGTTAACACAGAAAAATATGAAGTTTCAGTGGATGGAAGAATGTGAGTAGAGCTTTCAGAAACTCAAAACATGTTTGACCACTGTATTAGTATTAGCCTTACCATCTGGTTCTGGAGGACTTAAGGTATTCTGTGATGCTTAGAGGGTTGGTTTATGATGTGTTCTCATGCAAAATGATCATGTTATAGCTTATGCTTCGAGACAATTGAAAAAGCACGAGTTGAACTATCCTACCCATGAATTAGAGATGGTCGTTGTGGGTTTTTCTCTTAGGATTTGAAGGCATTACTTATACGGTGAAACTTGTGAGATTTATACCGATAATAAGAGTTTGAAGTACATTTTTTAGCAGAGTGATTTAAATCTTCGACGGTGTCGGTGGATGGAACTACTCATGGATTATGATTGTGCTATCTGATATCATCCTAGAAAGGCTAATGTTGTTGTTAAAGCTTTCAGCAGGAAATCTATAGTAATTTGGCACATATAGCTCTTGGAAAGAGGCAACTGGTGAAAGATATGCAGAAACTTGAAGGAAAAGATGTCAGTTTTGGTGTTGGAAAATTAGGGATGTTGTTGGCTTATGTGCAACCTGAATCTTCTTTGGAAGAGCACATAAAGGACACTCAATTTAAGGATTTGCAATTGTGTAAATATCGAGATGAGGTCCTAGCTGGTCAAAATAAGATGATGAGTGTTGACTCTAATAGTATTCTTCGAGTGGGTAACCGATTATGTGTTCCATCTTTAGATGGGTTAAGACGAGCTATTCTCGAGGAAGCTCACAACTTTAGATATACCTTTCACCCTGGTTCCACTAAGATGTATGATGACCTGAAATAATTGTACTGGTGGGAAGGTATGAAGAAAAATATTGCTGACTTTGTTTCTAGTTGTTTGACTTGTCAACAAGTTAAAACGGAGCATCAGTGATGACCAAGATTATTGCAAGAGATCAGGATTCCAGATTAGAAATGGGAAAGAGTTACCATGGATTTTGTAATAGGGGCTCCTGTGAACCATTAAAGGCTATGACTTCATATGGGTAATTATAGACCGACTTACTAAATCAGCTAACCTTCTGCCTATAAAGACTATATATAGTGGAGTGAAATATGCGCAGTTATTTATGAATGAAATTTTCTGACTTTATGGAGTTCCATTGTTCATCATTTCTGATGGAGGATCACAGTTCACTTCACACTTTTGGATATCTTTCCACGAAGCGTTGGTACCCGAGCGTACTATAAAAATCTTGGAGGATATGTTGAGAGCTTGCATTCTTGACTTTAGAGGTAGTTGGGATACTTAATTGCCCTTTGCTGAATTTGCTTACAATAATAGTTTTCAGTCAAGCATTCAAATGGCTCTATATGAAGCCTTATATGGTAGGCGATGCCGTTCTCCTGTCGGGTCGTTTGAAGTTTGAGAAGCTAAGGTTTTAGGACCAGAGTTGATACAAAAAGCTATGGAGAAGGTTTAATTTATTAGAAAGAGATTGCTCATAGGTCAAAGCAGACAAAAGTCTTATGTAGATAAAAGGAGAGGAGATCTAGTGTTCTCAGTTGGGGATAAGGTTTTTCTACGAGTCTCTCCTATGAAAGGTGTAATGCGATTTGGGAAAAGAGGTAATTTAAGTCCGAGATATATAGGACCATATAAGATACTTGATCAAGTAGGAGGTGTGGAGTATCGTTTATCACTCCCTTCTGAGATAACTTTCATCCATCTAGTGTTCTATGTCTCTATGCTAAGGAAGTGTATATAAGATTCTTCTCGTGTACTTGAAGCACCGACCTTGTAGCTTGATGAGAATTTAACATATGAAGAGGAACTGGTGGCAATTCTTGATAGAAAGTAAGAAAGTTACGGTCAAAGGATTTTGAATCCATCAAAGTCAGATGGAAGAACCATATCGTTGAAGAAACTACATGGGAGTTGGAAAAAGATATGAGAGTCAAGTACCCTCACTTGTTTTAGTCTATAGGTATGCACTTGTTCTAAATTAGAAGACCGAATTTCTTAAGATGGGGAGAATTTAATAACCCATATCACTTTAATCCTAGTTGTGAAAAGAAAAGGAAAAGAAAAAAATGTAGTGGGTTGCCTATCTTACCTAAAATAAAAGAAATAAGGATAAAAAAGGGAAAGGGACAAGGTAGCCCAAGGCCCATCTGCGCACACTAATAATATAAGAAAGGTTTAAAGGGCTTACTTCCCATTCTAATCGTGAGGCAGTAGAACAGCTTCCAGCAATTGTGCAAAACAAAAAAAAGAAATTTTCAACCTACAAGTCTTTTTAAACAAGAAAGCACTAAGGTTTGATCGGAAATTTCTTTCGGGCTAAGGTAAATTCGTTCCTACATATTTATCATGATTTTTTGTCTTGATAATTTATTATGGGTGTTGAAATTTAGTTTCTAAAGACAAGAATTATGGACAATAAGGTGTTGTTTTGGATACAAAGTTCGATGAATTAAAGTTATCATCAAACCTTGAGGGTTGGATAGTCTAATTTTATCACAAATTAGCCAAAAATAAGAGAACTAACACGAGATTGATTTGATGTGATTATACTCACATAGTGTTGGGGTGTAACGTTGTGGTTGTTCCCTCGCTCTTACCTCCCTGCCTGTTTTCTTTTCTTTCTTTTTTGAGAATACATGTCCTGCTGCCTCTGCTCTCGTTTGGGCCTCGAGAATCCCTTGCTTTTGGCTAAGGTCTTTATTTACCTTTTTTCATTCCCCTCCTCAAAACAAAAAATTCACAAACACTACTGGAATGGCACGATAGCAATACCATAACAAATATACTTACCGACAAGAGAGAGTGTGATTTGTTGTGATTATACATTTGATCTTAGAAAGTGATACGAATCATTCAAGGTGACAAGTTTGGTATTCCAACACGTGTACTATGAATAGTAATCTTCCCATGATTTGTGTTTCTTAACTTGCATATTTTATACATGATTTGCTGAAACAAAAATTATTAAATACTTTGACATTGCATGTGGGGCAAGTCCTTTACTTGATATGATATTGAAATTGGGTATTTGAGTTGTTTATAAGACATGTTTACCATTACCTGAGATATGATCACTGATGTTATGAAAGTTCCTTATTTACAAGAGAAATAAGTATTTTTTACATGGGTTTTATTCAAGTTTACAAGTTATATGATTTGATATGAACTTTAAAGCTATGTACTATTCTGAAAAAAAATGCTTTCATATGAATATCTATTGTTTACAGAAAGTATAAATAGGAGTAGACCTTGATTTGAATCCCGTAACTAACGGCAGGATTGTTACACCTGGTGCACCTTGTATTTATTGATTACTGTTACAACCCTTGCTAGTGGGAAGGTAGAACTAGCTTACTGTTACTGATCTCCCTCGAGTAGGGACCTTCTGATATGATATTTGACTTCTTTATGAGGGGTCCACTGTTGTTGGTTATTCTTGATGTAGAATGACACATAGATTACATGATTCATTCTTGAAAACCTCCCAAATATATAATATTAGATATGGTTTAATGTTTATTAAGTTTATTACTGAACTATTGGTTCACTTGGCTTACATGAAACAAATGGTACTGTTTATTGTTACTGTTTTCTGAAAGAGTATTTACTTCATGATATTTATGACTTGTCCCCATTAAAACAGTTATAGGCATGTGTTATTACTCACTGAGCTAGCGTCTCACTCCTTGCTATTATTTTTCAGAGAACACAGGTGACGGTGAAGATCTCGTTGGCTAGAGAATTAGAGTAGCATAATCCTGGTGAGCCCTGCACTTGTTCGCGTGGGCAGCAATTATTTATTTGTTATTCCCTTTTCCTTCAAAACTCTTAGAGTTGCTCCGTAGTCATGTTGGTTTTTGAGTATTCTTTCATTATTTTTTATTTGTGAAGTATTTAACTTTCTCTTATTTTTGGAGATGAATTGAGTATTGTAGCTTGGTGGTATTGGTGCATTGTTGATGATTTGGGTGGATTGTGTTGGTATTATTAATGTGTTGGTTGTGATGTGGGATTGTTGTACTATGGATTTGAGATAGGAAAATTTCTTGATAGACCCAAAAACAGGGGAAACTCTATCTGATTTTCTGTAGAATTCTTACAAGGCTTGCTTTGGAGTCCTAACCTCCTTAGCATCGATCATAATCCTATTATGGATAGTGAATAAATAGCACAACATCCACTTATTTTTTTAACATGGCTCTAACTGTTAATTAATGACGTGCAAGTTAATCTCTTTACTAAAGTGCACCTGGTAAGTAATTTACCTCATGATTGAAGTAAATAAATCTGAAAAAAGGTTGGTATGTTTGCTTAGTCTAAGAAAGCATAGAAACAGGCTGAGAAAATTATAATTTCCCTGCTAATAGAAAAAGGGACGACATCAAATTTTACCCTAAGAATGGTCAATTTTTTTGAAATTATAAATTTTCTACTTAGTATCTGATTACTCGCATAATCATAACAATCGAAAATCATCTATTATAGCCAAAAATAATGCCAAAACTGATTAGTCGCATAATCACCATTATGCATCTATTCAAAATTAGCTAGAGTTGGAAAGAAGAGAGGAAGAATTTTAAAATCAACTCTTAATTTTATCATATCTAACAATATGTATTAAGTAAAAAAAAAGATTGGATACCTTGTTGAGGTGGACTGCAAAAAACAATTGCAACAACATTTCTTATGATGCTGTAAAGTGTGGCTCCAGTGATATCGTAAAAGTAGAAGACAAAACATTGTTCACTGATAGGAAAGTGAAATAGTAATAGTCAATTGAAAGTGAGGCAAAACATTAAAATTATATTTCAAGAGGTTGAAATACCCCATGATAGCTTTTCATAGGTGGTGTTTTCACCTCTTTATTGTTTTTGTGATGGGAACTACTTGACATGTGGTTTGAAGAACTTGTCGTGCCAGTTTCATACATCTTTCTCTTGTCAATGCTTTCAGTATTCATTGAAGGTTCATTTTTCACAAATAACACAATGATTAATTTTGGAGTACCAGCATCCGTGTTTTTTACATAAGGTTTTTTTTTCTAATATTAAACTTCTTGCCAGTTAACTATGCTGTGACATTCGCCAATGGCAATATTTTTTTCTGAAAGAAAAATTGAATCATTTAAATGCATAGTTTAAGTTAGAAAATAATTTACATTTCATTTGAAGTAATTTTAATACGTACCTAAACGGCATGAATGTGATAAATTTCTTCTGAATTGAGATGCAACATTATTTCAGCAGCTTTATCTACAATAAGTGCTACTACTGAATCACTGTTGTCTGCAACAATCACTTCAAACTAACATCTAATAGTTAAAAATCGTTAGGATAACACTTGGTAAATGAATGAGAATTTAAGTTTGAATAATTATGTATAAAATCTGTAAGATATTTATTGTACTTTGGAACAGATCTCTCAGGCAATGACTAATTGTACAGTAAAATCTCCTTGTTGTGAATCCTGATGAAGACTTATTTGCAGCCTGAGCAAGCTAAAACAAAGAGTTTTTGTTGTTCATTTGACAATAAAATTGTACCTATCATGTAGAAGATCTGACCTTGAGAAATTCAAGAGGTAATGGATTTTATAACATAATTATAAACTGTAAAGGTAAATTTAATGCAGCGTACAATGAAATTTTTTAGTGTTTTTATTGAGGGTTGTTGTTGGGTAGTGGCAACGTATATTATTTCATCTTGAAAAGGAATGAATTGCATAGATCCTGATGGACCTGTACTCTTTTTTCTGTTGCAGTAAACAATTGTTTATTCGTTTTGATCCTATAATTAAAAATACAATGAGAAATATATATTTTGTGTGTGTCGATGGTATGAATGACAGTTTTTTTATAATAAAAATATCATGCTCTGAGTGCTGCAATCTACGGATATAGAGGATCGATTTGAATTTTTGTTACACATCTTGTTGTTAGTCCTATGTGTAATGAGCAGTTAGTTTAAATTTCATAATTTAGCTGTAATAAATTGGATATAATAGGCTGATATATGCATTTACCAGATCTTAATTTTGTAACTTTTTTGGCAAGGATGATTGGATATTTATCAATTTCTTTCAATAGTTTGGCTCCATCATGGTCAATGAACTTCTCCTAGAATATAAATTTGCTAAGTTTTTGGCTTCATGAAATGATGGAGCAAATAATGTGTGAAACAAAGTAAAACTGTAAAAGTAAAATGAATGTACAAAATAATTTAGTTGATAAATTCAACTATGGCCACGTTTAAGGATATTTTAAGTCACTTTCACACCACAGTCAAAGCAAACTGCATTAGGCACCTATAAATCAAAAGAAGTCAAAATTCTAAAAACGAGACTAAACAAAGCTATGCCAATTAAATAATACACTACACGAGGTCACCTAAGATGGAAACATAGTAAATAAATTCAGTCATTACATGCAGTAACGTTGGTAAAATAAATTGAACTCACAAGGTAATCTAGCTTTTAAAATTCAGTGTCTTATTTTGAAAGAAATTCTGCAAATTTTTATTTTTAACTCCATATTATTGACTTAACAGTCTACAGGTCATGTCTTGTTTTATTCATGAATTGCAAAGCATGGCATGATTTTCACCTTTTGTAGCCTTGAAAGATCATCTAGGAAAAAATGTAAAGAAATTGGCCACTGAAGAATCTAAACTCTGGTTATAGATATTCACTATTCTAATGTAACCAAGATATACAGTAGAATTGCTAAAGCAACGTAAATTTATACAACCACCTAACTCATAAATTTAGGCACAACTGCGTTCTAAATGAATATTAAACCAATTTTACACTGTAAATCTGCAACTCTAGTAGACTACCACAAATCATGACTGCATTTGATTTTTCGTCTAATTCTACTAATAATATGCAAAGCAAATTAAAAACGCAAAAAAGTACAAAAAAGGAAGTAAATACAGCTTAATCTATTTTTCTATTTTAGGTAAAGGAAAAAGGTTTTACACTAAAATCAAATTAACAATCATGAAAAGACATTTTCTTTTCGATTTTGCCCAAAGAATGAAGCAAAAAGATATGAAAATTGTAAAGAGAAATAAATGATGAACTGACCTTTGATTTATTATAATGAAGTCTTGAATTTTGGATCCATTTGCACCATATGTTGGTGGCTTGAAGTTCAGTACAATGACAAGAACATCTTATATTGTAAATGAATCAAGAAAAGCAAACTTTACTATAACAACAATAGAAAAAAGTAATACAATAACTATTGTAATACCAAATTCATATCCATTAGTCTAACACTTAAAGTTCTCAAACGAAGTAAGAGCAAGTTGTATTGGTTTTGATATTGAATTTTCTGCCGGATTTAATTCTTTAATTGATTCAACAATAATGTTTCTATCGATTATCCAGATGAATTTACTAACTGATTTGCCATATGTATTGTTTGATTCCTTAACATTTGCAATGGACAACAGTTAGGTATGAAAAAGCTGCAGCAGATTTGCATAATGTGCTATATCTGTTTCATATATAATGCACTAAACTTGTGTTTCCTGTACAATAATATATTATTTTATTTTTTCTCACATTTGCACCAAACTGTAAGCATTGTCAGTTTAAGAATTATAAGAGTGAAAATGTAAGTGAGTCTAAAGCAATATATTATGTTCAAACATTTATATAATTTTATATGATGTAGTAAATTTTTTTTTTTTTTTTGAAAATATTCAATTGCATTTTCAATGTAAAGTATCTCTTCATCCTGCAGAATCAGAAGATGGTATTTTTTACTTCTGTGTTGACTGTCTCACTGTCGGCCCTTGTCAATCACTTGAACTTTACAAGTTCAGCCATTTGTTGCAAGAGTTATTGCATTGATGGAAAATCGCTGGCCCATTTTGAAAGAACCTGATGGTACCAAATATCAATAAATAATATAGGTAAAAGAACAAAACAAATTCAATAGCGTAATTAAAGTGAAATATATCTACTATTAACAGTAAAATTATTAGCTTAAGAAAAAGTTTTTGCAATAATTTCATCGTATACTATATGAAGTGTGCCGAAAGCATCATGATTACTGATTATAGGGGGTCTTATCAATACTTCACATTTTTGTAACGACCCGAGACTACTCCCTAGTCGTCACACAGTGCTAGGAACCACAAGTGATCCCAAGCTAACCCATGAACTGGCATACTATTAAGCAACTGAATTATAACATAATAAATAGCTATTTTTGTTGTGCGAAAATATAATCACACTAAAAATCTAAAATAAACACAAAACTGATAAAGCTTTTCAATCTGATAAATCTGAAGAATGAAACTGAAATTATATGATTAACTCTGACTGACATCTATGAAGCCTCTACTATACTGACTATAGATAGTTGGGACATGCCTCCAACTATCACTAATTAATAAATATGGAGAATAAATAAACTGTACATGAACTAAAACTATTTGGAGTTCCCAAAGTAGGAGAACTCAGCACCTGCTGGTTGGAATCTATAACTGTCTGATCGTGATGTGCGGGCTATAAATAGTACCTATATTATGAAACAATGTAGCCACACAGACGTATATATGGATCAGTACTTCTGGAATATACTGAGTATGCAGGGGTGAATGCAATAAGTAAAACTGATTTCATATATAAAATCTTAAAATATGCATGCTAAGTGGAAGTAGACTCACCAATAAGCTGGAATAAACTAAAAGATGAAATATCGTAAAACTTAAGTAATAAACCAAATCTGGTAAGCTGGTGAATCTCAACACTTAGTTTCTGTAAAACTTTACTTTTATGAGATAAGTAGAACTGAAGCTGGGATATGGCAAAAGGTGGATGTATGAATACTGGGTCTGAAACTACGTGGTGAAGACTGACCCAAATTGAAGATCTAAATGTACACTCACATTGAGCACGAATGCATAAACATACTAACTTATCTGATTAACTGAATGATTGATAGTTGAATACTGGTTATGTAAGACTGAACTATACTTAGTCTGAATAACTGGATTGAAATTGTAGAGTACTATGCATATGAGGTAAGGACTGACTGAGCAACATGAGATAACTGAACATGAATGCGTGTAAACTGTATTGTTTGAGAATGCAAGACCAAGCGTATAACATGATTTTAAAATAGTCTGTAAACTAAAATACTGAAATCTAATAACTAAATAACTGATATTTGTACACTATGGTTAAGCAACACTGAATCTGAATTACTGAACTGATTATTGGACTGAGACTGTAACTGAGACTGTAGGAGGTATCATCTAACCGACATGCCCCAATCTGAGCTAATTGGGGTCCAACCTGTAACCTTAGTTGGAAGAGTGTTAGTATCGTGCCGTGGGTACTACCACTGGCTGTGTGGATCCACTATACTGATGTACTGTATTGTCCTGAAGGACTAAGGGTGTCAAGCCTGAACTGACTGGTGACCCCCGCGAGATAGTCAAGCCTAAACTGATGGGTGACTTCTCATATCCTACAGTGGCTACGTAGTTCTGGAATACAAGAACTGCTACTAATGACTCTGCCTAATTGATGGGGAAGCCGACATCCCTGCATTCGCACGGTACTAAATCCTACTCTCAACTGAAAAACACTGAAATGCTAGCTGGTGTATGTACTGATAACTAATAACTGATAATTTCAGGTCATGGTATTTTGAAAATATCAGTGCATACGGATTCTGAGGTAATTATTAATGTATAACTAATAATGGAACTGAAACTGGACTGAGCTAACTTAATTTGACTCATAACTGACCATATTACTGATTGAATGATATATCCTATGGTATAACTAAAATCATTCTGTAGATTCTGTAAAACTAAACAACAGCTAAATTTTGGATATTCATACCCCCCAGGACTTGATAGCAATAACAATAAGAACACATGAGCGCATTTGGAACCATAATAAGCATGCATTATTTGAAGGAACTCATCACTTGGGTATTTCATCAAACACATGGTTATTAATACTTTAACATGGGGAAATTCATCAAACACATGGGGATTATGAACTTGAACATGGGAATATCTTAAATATAGGAGCATAGCATGATTACATAACTAAATCATGAATTTAGGAATTCACATAAAATTTGCTTGAAATAGAACATGGGTGTTTCATCAAAATATGTAAAGTTCATAGCTTGAATGTAAGAATATCCTAAACATGGGTGAAAAATAGAATTATATGGCAAAGTTCATAACTTGAGGATTCATCTTAAAATTGACTTAACATGATATGGGAATTTCATCAAACATGTGGAAGGCATAAATTTAAAACATGGGAATATTGCTAAACATCATGAATTTAGGATCTATCATGGAATTTACTTGACTAAAGCATGGGAAATTCAAATTCATAGCATGGGGAATTCAAATCTTATGTGGGATTACACATGGGTTGAATTGCATTTAAAGATAACATGAAAACATGAAATTCTATTTTTCTTGAACATGCAAAATACCATAATCATAAAAATTCATTCTTTAATTTGAAAGAGAAGGGTTTTAGGCTCCATGGGTGAAAGGAAACCCATGGATGAACTCCCACATACCTTATTATGATTGATTTGATGTAATAGCTTGACTTTGAAACCTTTGGATATGATTTTGAAAACATTCTTGAAGTTATTGGATTAGGAACCCTAAATTCTTGATCTTTTTGATAAAGATAAGAAGATGGCATTGATAATTCTTGAGGAAATTGATTAGGGTTTGTTCTTGAGGAAAAAATGGGAGAATGAGGGTAAATAATGCCCCAATTGAAGCCTTATATCGTGTTTTTACGACCTGGGTTGAGGTGGAAAAAGACATCATATCCCTTCTATCATTTAAACCAAAAATTCGTAACCCGTATTGCTGTTTGAAGGGCTACCGCAACGCGATGTAATCGTTGTGGCTTACTGCCTCACACAAAAAATGTCATAACTTTTGACTCGGGTGTTGGATTAAGGTGAAATTGGTATCGTTGGAAAGCTAACTCAATTATCTCAATTTTATGGGTCTTCAGTGGAAAAATTCTACATACATCAAAAGTTACACACTTTTAAAGTTGACCCTTGTAGAATCGAACACCAAACATTGGACTAATTAAAGGATCTTAGCTCAACTTGGCTCTAAGTGATTTCTATGAACACTCTTGACCTAATAACAACTTCACACACTTAGGATAAAAGTAATGACACATGCATTCAAATTATGGATCAAGAATATGACAACTACACCTTCACCGCGACGCGGTGATCCCCCCATCGCTATACTCACTGCGATGTGGTGCAATCGCGGTGAGTCACTGAAAATTGACAATTGCCTTTTCACACTCCACCGCGATGCGGTGTACCTCTTGGAACTATACTCATCGCAACGGATGAAATCACGGTGAGCTACTGGAATTCCAACCCAAAAATAATCCAAACCTAGTCTAAAAATCCAAAATCTTTTTGATATACTATTCCTAACTCCCCTGATCATGAATTAACTCAAGAACTATTGTCTCAGAGTTTGAAAGGTCAACTTAAATTCCTCGAAGTTATAAGGTCTTAAAAATGATTAAGTCCTCAACACATAGCTAAATTTTCAAGCTTTTAGCCTCTTATGCAAGCACTAGGAGCTGAACTAAACTATGAAAAGTATGAAGTATTACAATTTTAGAACTTTTGGCTCTCGATAAAGCAACATATAATTGACCATGAGAAAAAAATAAATTTTCTTAAATAAATACCAATGACATTTAGTGTTTATCCTTGAGCTTTGTTAATTGTCATGGCAAAATATAATAGTATTGAAAACTGTATTTTTAAAATTATTATGGCACTTTTTCATCTGCTGAAATTAATAATGGTGTTCATGGAATAAATACATGAGCATTTTTTAATAGTATGATGATACAAGAATAATCATGGATATGGACTTATGAGAGTGTGTGTTGGACCCAAGACTTGGTGTGTGCAATTAAAGATCCAAAGAGGACCTAAAGAGATGAGATATGTTTCTGATAAGATTGAAGACAAAGCTCAAGATGGAGAGGAAACCGAGGTTTAAAATGAAGATGTTGGCCGAGACTTGTGTTTTTGAGCTCTTGGGTTCCTCATGTGTTTTGTGGACTGTTTTGTACCATCTTATATTTTGTGAGCTATTTTGAGTGGTGTCTTTTGAAGTGGCTAATTGAACGAGGTGAAGCCGTGAATTTGTGGACAAATTCTTCTCAAGATGGAGAGGATGATACAAGAATAATCACGAATATGGACTTATGAGAGAGCATGTTGGACTCGAGACTTGCTGTGTACAATTAAAGAGCCAAAGAGGACCTAATTATGCACCAAAACCATCCATACACTACACTTGGACTACACTAGATAGACGCCTCACACTTAAGGGCCTTTTGGTCATTTCTAACTTCTATTTGTTATGTACTGTATAAGAAATAATGTAGGGTTTCATTAGTTAGATTTTAGATGATATTTGTAAGTCTTGTATGACTTTTGAAACACCAATTCCTCTCTCCTTTCAGGCAAATCAAAACTAGGACAAAAAACTAGTGTGGATTCATTAGTGATTGTATTTTGCTTGGAATCATTGGTGCTTAAGTGGTGGACTTCTCTCTTATGTCATTGTAAGAGTGTAGGTGTTACTTTTACATGTATTAAGGGTCTTAGTATTTAACATACACTTAGGTTCTTAGTTCTTGTAAGGGATAATGTCTCAATACCTATCGTTTTATTTCTTCTAATCGTGTTTGTGTTCTTGTTCTAGTAAAATCGTGTATTATTGTTATTGTGTTATTGTTGTTCTCATCATCTCATGTTCATCTTGTTATTTTTGTATTGTTGCTGTTTTGGTGTTAAAACACCTTGTAAACTGTGATACTTGTGTTGTTGTTCTTGGCCAAAACTAGCACTCAAAGGGGTCCTCGGGTTCCTCTCAATTTGTGGACTATTTTGTGTAGTTTTTGTGCCTTCCATGGTCTTTCCATTATCATTTGGTATCAGATCAAGGCTGGTTGTGTTCCTACACTATCAATCTTGGGCTCTCTTAGTCGATAAATAAAAAAAAAAGAGTTAAAGCGTTCTTGTTCTTGGCCGAGGCATCTTTGTTGTTATTGTTGTATTTGGCCAAGAAAAGTGTCTAGGACTAGGTGTGTTTTTATTTGTCGTAGTAGTTTTTTGTGTTAGCTTCTTGATTCTTCTTGAGTCTAAGTCTAAGATTGGAGCTTTTGACAAGTTGTTGTTGAAGGTTATGGACAGCTAGAGTTGAAGTTGTTCTTGTTGTTCTTGAAGTGTGTTGAAGAAGAGTGTTCATAAAGTGTTGTTTGATCTTGAAAGAGAAAAGGAAGGATAAGGCTTTGTGTTTGTCTTGGAAATAATTTCAAGACAACACTAAAGTAGTAAAAGAAAAAGAGACATCCAAAAAGCATAGTTTCCAAAAAAGAGTAAGACACTTTTCAAGAATAGACAAAAGGGGAAAGAAGACAATACTTACAAAAAACTTGTCTTGCCAAAAGAGTGTAAGTAGGTGAAAGATTGGTGAAAAGGCTTTGACCCTTGAAAAGAGAGTCTAAAACCTTGTACACCTACACCATAGCCGAAATATCTCCCTAAAAGGAGTAAAATTGGACACTAAAGACTTGGAACAATTATTTCGCAACTTCAATAACATTTTCCAACGGCCAATAGTTGTTGGCCACACATCAACAAGGCTCCAACTCTTGGAATTCCTAGTGTTGTGTTAACTTTCCTTTGTGTGTCTTAATTTTTTTAAGTCATTGTAATACTTTTTTGCGTGTTTTCCTTACTCGTTGGAGTCATTGTAAATGTTGGATTCACCTCTCAACACGTCTCAGAGTACAAGCAAGCTTGCAAAACTTGTGAGATTGAGTGTGAAAGATCCGAGAGATAAAAAATAAAAGGAGAGAGTGAGGATATTTTTGTACAACTAACATATTTTCTGTTTTGTAGGTAACTTCTTGGCCATAATGGAAGCCATTTTGGCCAACCTTGATGCTATTTCCCGAGACATGGCTAAGGCGAATGCAGTCCTTGAAAAATTAGCTCAAATATGTCTACTATACTTGAGAGGTTGGATCAAGTGGAGAGTCGAAGGAACTCTCCTGTTTCTACTCACGAAACATTACCTCAAACGATCAATCCTCCAAGACCACCATCAAGTGACATAGATATAAGCCAAGCCACCAAATGCCCTCCAACCCGAGACCTAAATAGGTCACTTCCCCCTCAATTTGATCAAGTCCAACAAGAAGGACTTGAAAGCCAATTTCCTACTATCCAAGCTCCACATTACCAAAACAATCCTCTCAATCGAAACTCCACTTTCCCGAACCCGATATGTCCATATAGAGGAGTATGGTAGAAAGGAACATAAAGGACATAGAGTTTACAATGATGCTTATATGATGGAAGGGAAGTTGAGGGGAAGATGTAGGGAACCACAAGGAACCCACCACTAATAAAAGAGGTGGGATGTGTTTCGGATGATATTGAAGACAAGACTCAAGATGGAGAGAAAGTCGAGGTTCAAAATAAAGATGTTGGTCGAGACTTGTGTTATTGAGCTCTTAGGTTTCTCATGTGTTTTGTGGACTATTCTGTGTCATCTCATATTTTATTGGTTGTTTTGAGTGGTTTCTTTTGAAGTGGCCAATTGAACGAGGTGAAGCCGTAAATTTATGGACAAATTCCTCTCAAGATGGAGAGGATGATACAAGGATAATCATGGATATGGACTTATGAGAGTGCGTGTTGGACTCGATACTTGGTGTATACAATTAAAGAGCCAAATAGGACCTAATTATGCACCAAAATCATACATACACTACACTTGGACTATACTTGATAGGCGCCTCACACTTTAGGGCGTTTTGGTCATTTCTAACTTCTATTTGTTATGTACTGTATAAGGAACAATGTAGGATTTCATTAGTTAGATTTTATATGATATTTGTAAGTCTTGTATGACTTTTAAACACCAAGACCTCTTTCTTTTGAGGCAAACCAAAACTAGGACAAGAAACTAATAAGGAGTCACTAGTGATTGTATTTTGCTTGGAAACATTTGTGCTTGAGTGGTGGAATCCTCTCTTGGGTCATTGTAAGAGTGTAGGTGTTACTTTTACATGTATTAAGGGTCTTAGTGTTAAACATACACTTAGGTTCTTAGTTCTTGTAACGGATAATGCCTCACTACCTATCTTTACATTTCTTGTAATCATGTTTGTGTTCTTATTATAGTAAAACTGTGTATTGTTGTGATTGTGTTGTTGTTGTTTTCCTCTTCTCGGATTCATCTTGTTCTTGTTGTATTGTTGATGTTTTGGTGTTAAAATACCGTGTAAACTCGTGATACTTGTGTTGTTGTTCTTGGCTGAAACTAGCACTCAAAAGGTTTCTCGAGTTCCTCTCAATTTATGGACTGTTTTGTGTAGTTTTTGTGCCTTCTGTGGTCTTTTTATTATCATACGATAGGACAATTTCCTTTTAGAAATAATTTGTAAGGAGGTAATCCAACAGGGTTTAAAGTATGCATAAAATCATCATATTCTCTTTGATCTTTCGGGTCAGAAGTTTCATCAATAGCCACATACATCTTTGCGTTAGTTGGAAATTGAATAATCAACATTTCATTTATTTCATCAACAAAATTAACTTTTGTTGTCAAAATAGCTCGGGAAGTAGCAATAGAAATAATTGAATGAGATGTATATAAATTAAGGTATGTAACTTTAAATAGTACATTTAATGAATCTTTTTCAATAGTGAAGAAAATAATTAAAGATTGTGGTATTTCAACTTTTTCCTGCTAATTTTGTTTTTCATTTCCATTACCAATTTTCATTAGATAGTCACAAAAAGTAGGATATGTTCTCGCGCGCATATTTTTTGATAATTGTAGTTTTTGAAGTTGGTTCCAAATGTTAGAATATAGTAAACTCTCACGAACAAAATCTTCTCTTTTGTCACTATGGACAAAAGGTAAGGTTTGTCTAAAATCGCCACTAAATACAACAACTTTTCCACAAAAGAGAACATCTGTTTCCATTAAATCTTTAAGAAGCAAATCTAAGCTTCGATCATTTATTTTTTCGCCATTGAGTTTTCATCTCATACTATTAATTTTACATCACGGATTAAAGATGCTCACGAACTTTGTTTGCTTATATCACAATTGAAATTTTCATCAATATTTATAGGTAATTTAAAGCGAGAATGAACAATGCGACCTCCTAAAAGAAGTGAGGCTGCCACACCCGAACTTGCAGTTGCTAAAGCTATAAATCCTCTATGTCTTACAGTAACTAACAAAGAACAATATGAAAAACTTTTACCTGTTCCACTGGATTCATCTATAAAAAAAGCACCTGATTTATTTGAGAATACTCTATTTAAAATTGTATTGTAGGCAATCTGCTGCTATTGTTTAGTTTGTTTTGTAGCAATAGGTCTTCATTACTAGCGGTAATATTCTTTCAAAATATACATCTTTTGCTTCTTTTGCCACTGGAGATGCTTTTATTTTTTCAGGGATTAAATAATATTCATTAATATCATGATCCATTGAGTAAAGGATATCGTTAATATGATTTAATACTTTATAACGAATTGTTATTAAAGACAAATTTTCATGTGTCTTATAATCTACTGATAATGGCCCTTCAAATTTTTCTCACGGTTCTTTAGGGTTAGTTGGATTTCAATAAGTTAATAGCACAACAAATAAATGTCTTAAACTGCATGGCATTTGATAATCGAAAACCTCAGACAAACATTCTATCAATTTATTATCACATAGTAATAATCCTCACTTTTCAGCAGATTCTCTGAATGCAATGCAATATTTATCATTTACGGTTAGTAAATCTTCATATGACTTAGGTCCTCTCACGTTCATAAGAAAAAATCTCAAATAATATCTTTCTCCTTCAGTTGGATGGCATGTTACAAACGATCAATCGCATTTTCTTGTTGATGACGTGTTCACATTTTATATGTTGTTGACCATACAGAATATTCAAAAAAATCTCGATATAATTAATTGAGATCTTTAGCTTCTTTATGTATTGTATTCATTATGAAAAATTCAGTTAGCATAGTTTTTTAAAATCATTGAATTATTTATAAGTTTAGTAATATTATCGGTATTTTTGAAAGAAACAAGTTGTTGTCCGTTACGATGGAGTTGTAAATGATAAACAAAAAAATTCATTTCACTAATGGAAAATTCAAATATGCGTCACGTAGCTTCAGGTGGTGAAACCCATCTAGCTGACTGATACTTCTTTATTTCATCTATTCCTATAATTGTGTTATCATCATGTAGCCGAAATATAATTTTATCACGTCCCTTATATATATATTTATAAATATATTTAAAAATCCTAATATCAGAATATATTTCTACATTAATGTGACAATTGAACTTGCAAAGCAAAAATGAATTGTAAGGCACAACCCGTGAATTATCAAGGAGGTGATTTACAATTTGTATATATTTTTCTGTATTTCGCCTTTTAAAAATTGGGTAAGAATTTTTGCCTTTACATATTTGATTCAAAAAATTTTTGGATAATTATATTTGCAATAATATTTCTTTTTCATGTAAGGACATGTTGGATTTAACTCACCACAAGGAACGTGTCAAATAAATTCGGTTTGATTTTAGAATTTGATAATTTAGCACAAACAAATTGATCATCTGCTTTGGGTGTCAGTAGCTTGTATTTCTCTTCAAGTATAATAAGAAAATGAGTATGAGGAAGTCGTTGTTTTTGAAATTCTATTATATACATAAATACGGGAACTTTATCAAATATATGTCTGCGAAGTATATCTTTTTTTAGTTCTTCTAATTTTGTTCGAAATATTCGTCAGACTAAATCGGATCTAATTTGAACTTCATCAGTTGGGAGCAAATTTTATTTGATTTTAGGCCAAAAAGGATTGCAGGTTATTGTCAAAAATATATCAGGCTTTCCAAAGCGTTGAACCAAAGTCATAGCATTCATAGATTGGCGCCGAATATCTCCAAGACCTCCTGTGAAACTAAGGGGAATTATCCTATGCTTACCTACTCTGGAAGCTTCCCTTTTCTGGAAGCTTCCCTTTCATTGCGACGTAGCACATTCAAAAGTCCTATCAGCACATCAGTTCTAAATAAATCTTGATTTAAAGAAGCAAAATGCAATCTCTGGGTTTCAATTTTAACCCATTCATCAACGATGTATTATTGAAGTAATCTACCATAATGAAATAATATATCGACGTCATTTCTTATTTGTAATTTGTAACACTTATATTCACGGCAAGAAACAGTATTTCTTTTTCATTTACCTTTGTGTGTAATTTCATCTTCTAAGCAAAAAGAATCATCAATTGAAGTTGTATTTTTTTACACTCGACGGTTGATCACGTTCACGGTATCCTTGTAATATATTAGAGCCAGTTGTAGAATTAATCTTTTCAATACCATAATGCCACCCAGTTTGTCCATAAGAAAATAATAACAGATATTATAATGGATCATAACAGCCGTAGTAATAATTTATTAATCGGTTGCTATCACTTTTAGTGTATATTCAAATATGAGGAGTAGAATATAATTGGTAACATTTTGTTCAACCCATATTTCAGCAACTTCTGATGTGGTCGGTAAATTATATGTTCGTTGATTTAGACCAGCGTCACATTTAACTTCAATGTAGAAATTGGAAAGTTGTGAAATATCTATTAAAGATTTTAAAAATATTAAGTGTGGATTAATTTGTAATATTTCCATCAGCTTTTTACAGTGTATTCATCTAATTTAGTTGAACAAGTCATTCGATTTTTCAGCTTATTTTCGCTATTAAAATAGTATAACTGCAAATTTCTTCCTTTCTTATTAGCTGGAATCAAGTCATTTATGAAATGATACATCTTTCCTTGAACACAAAAAGTATAAATACATTTATTTCTTTGTGATAACTCTTTATCATAAGTCACTCCAAGTTTTGGGAACGCAAGCATATTATTATATGTTCTTATGTAAGTTTTAAAATGTTTTGACTTTTTGATATTTCCCAAATAAAATTTTTTTTTAATTCTGTGAAAATTTTATGGGATATTAGTTTAATAGCACCTTTGCTACGACAAAAAGCAGGTGGCTCATATTCAAATCATTTGGCACCACAGAAAGTGCATATTTGAATAGATTTCAAAAGAACATAACATGTAGATGATTGTGTTATTGTTGAGCAGTTAATGAATTGTTTTGCAGTATTTGATGTTGAGACTTATTCAAATTGAGGTAATGAATTTCTTAGCAGGAGAGGAGGTTGATTATTTAAATTATTGAAATTTGTACTAAATTATCGGATTCCTAATGAAGCTTTATTACTTCGAGCCTTGGCTAATAAAGCTTATTTCTTATGGGCTTGCATTATTTTGTATAGTTCATGATGTCTATTTTTTTAATCATCATGTATTTTTTTCAAAACATGAATGTATTTATTTATTTTTATTTGACATTGTAATATTTATTTCTCAACAGTATGACGTATGAGAAGGCATATATAAAATATAAGTTAGTAAAATATAAGCAAGCACACAATCAAATGTAACTTTGGTAACGAAAATAATACCTAGTAAGCAAAACACTGCGAATGGGTTAAATAAAGAGCTACCACGGCAAAATTGAAAGCACAAACAGAAGAACTCGAATAAAAATCCCAGATCAACACATAGTAAAAATTCAATCAAAAATAACAAATTGCAAATACAACAGGTATTCATGAAATAAGTTAAAGTAGGCACGAACAAA
>NC_061119.1:201772311-201800745 GCF_002878395.1 Capsicum annuum | reverse complement strand
AAATACAACAGGTATTCATGAAATAAGTTAAAGTAGGCACGAACAAATTTGGGCACAATCGACTCAAATTCAAAAACGTGAGATATTATTTATTGTTGGCATGGCTATCAGCATAAGAAGCCATTTTGGCCAAAGCAATGAATCTAGAATGACCAAGTTTTATCCCCAAACAAAACAAGTTCATGTTATTAATTTATGGGAAACAAACAGATTTATATAATATGTTGGGCAATAAGTTGCTTTTCTTAAAATGACACAAGTACAATTACAAACAGTAATCATAAGAGCAGCCTTGTTTGCTAAAATCAATTAACTATCAATGACCACCAACATGGTGATGACAAATTAAGAATAGAACACCTAACAATAAAAAGCTAAAACCTCTATAAGTTATGAATTTCTCATGGTCTGTAAGTGTACAAATTAAATTAAAAACTGCTATCGAAAAAAGATTACATGAAAGTCACTTAGCATTATTAAAGTGATGATCGTAAATTTAGTTACTATGAGGTTAATCAGTCCGTTTACATGCTCCTTTACATAATCTTATTATACACCCAGCAAACGTTGGCAAATTTGAATATGGCATTTTAGTGAAAAATAATTTGACTCACGCTAATACATATTCAGAAAATATATACCTTTTGGAGAAGCAACTACCCAAAAAAGGGAAGGAGCAGAAGGAGTCGGCATATTGCTATAACTTTTATTTATCTAAGTCTCGATACGTTATGCGGAAAACAATAACTGCGGCATCCTTAAGGGGTAAGCACAGAAAGTCAGTTAGGAAATTATTGATCCTCCAACAAAAATACAGAGGAAAAAAGATAGTGCAAATCTGCCCGGATTCACCTTGGGACATCCTAAAAACTATTTTGAACAACCTATACAAGTTTCTAAGAATTCAAAGATACAACCAAATCGACAAACATATAATTTTTCCTACTACATAAGCACACAACATAAAACGTACGTACAAAGAGGATGATTTCCATTATTGTCATGTGTTTTCTTTCCACAGAATGAAAAACGAACCGTAAAACACAACTGTAGGTAAATACATAAATAATAGAGATAAGAAAAACACGTTAAAGCTTTCATCTTTTAAGCAACATATTACTAATGAACATCATATAAAGACCAACTAAAGTAAACACACAATTTTAAGTGAATGCCTAAACTGTAGAAATCAAAAGGATCACATTGAAGCTCTCGTCAGTGAAAGAAAATACCACTAATAAACATGATAAAAATTGTTAACTTTGAAGCGTGACAAATAACTTTACGAAAATACATAAATTATGGAGCTAAAAACCACACTAAAGCCGCCATCTTTGAAGCAACACACAAATCTCAACGAAGTAAGTGGAGTCATAAAAGCTAATAACTTTTTCGAAAATAAAATCCACCATTAACTGCGAAGCACAGTCCAAAATTTTCAAACAGAATAATTTTTTTATAGCACAAACGGTAATTCAGTAACGCGAAAAAATTACAAGTCCTTAAAAATAACACAAACTCTAATTTAAGTGACCCAATACCTAAACTGTGAAGCACAACTCAAAAGTTTCAAGCAAGTTGAAGTTTTTACAACACAAATGGTAATTTTACTGACGCGAAATAACCCCAATTCCTTAAATTAAGGCAAAAAACCTTTCCTAAATCAACAGAGAAAGGTCGAACAGTAACCTTAATTTCACTAACGTTGTACCTAAACTATGAAGAACGACTTAAAATTCATTGATCAAATTTTTCACATGACAAACCGTAATTTCACTAACACAAAAAAAAACTCAATTAGCTAAAATAAGCAAGCATCATCACAACAAAAAAATTTTGCATAATCAAAAACTCCAAAACTAAAATAAAATTTGCCTAATCAAAAACTCAAACAGGAAGATACCCGGCAGAAAGCAGGCACACCATTGATAAATTTATTTCTGCTTTGTTAATTGCTTATTAATGCAGGTAATGTAATAGACAACACAAATATGAGAAGAATGGAGAGAATGACACGTACTCTACGACGCACGCACAATAAAGTGGTGAACGCTCATCAGCACAATACATGAAATTTCAAAACTACCCTCAACAAATTTCATTTGACAACAACTACACATGTCAAAACCCTCCCTTGTATAATGTACTAAAGTGTGTGTGTATATATATGTTTGAATTAAATTATTTTAAGTGTTTTTAAGTTAAAATAGTTTTTAAGCACTTTTACGGTGTTTGAATAAACAAAAAGTATTTATAAGCACTTGATCTTAAGGTAAAATAATAAAAATAAGTCAAAAATCAATCCAAACATGTTCTTATGCTCTTTCTACAACTATTACACAAGGCATATATAAATTTATACACGATTATAGTACATGCAACTTCAACCACCATTAAAACTCCCAAATCACCATTCATACCAACTAGCACACTCAGGATACATTATATATGTAACTCTTATACACTATATATAATTGTATTTATTCAATTTTCATATAAAATTACAAGTGCAGTGATATACAACTTTTTATATAAAATCACAAACTAATGTATGTCTAAGCCTTCCACCCAATTAAAACTCCAGCCCAATAAATAATAAGGAAATGGAAAAAAGACATGGGCTAGCCATTTTTAAAACTAATGGCCTATGTTTGCGCCATTGAACATTACCCGTCCAGTTGGCCTAAGTAACTCCAACTAATGGTCATTCTAACTTCTAAGCTCCCTTCAGCCGGTCAGTCTCATTCAATCCCAAGGCCCTTTCCCTTATTGGGCCCTTTGGGCCTATAGATATAAAAAAAAAAAAAATTGTTTCAGGCTTGTTTTATAATAGTTCATTCCATTTTTTTTAAATTTCACTATTGGTTTTTTGACTCAAAATCTACTTTAATTTTTTCAAATAAATAAATATAATTTATAAAAACTGTATAATTGTTATATAAAATATGTAAATATATAAGATATATGTATATAAACTAGATATGATGTGTATATTAATTGTATAATTATTATATAAAATATGTATCTATATAAATATATATAAAAACTGCATAGAATGTTTATAAAAATTTTATAGCAGTTATAAAAAATACGTATCTAAATAATAATTGTAGCTAAAGATTGTATAGAATGTGTATAGAAACAGTGTAATTATTGTATAAAATATGTATAGAAACTGTATAGAATATATATAAAAATTGTATAGTAGTTATATAAAATACGTATCTAAATAATTATTGCAGCTAAAGATTGTATAGAATGTGTACATAAATTATATAATTATTGTATAAAATGTGTATAAAAATGTATAATTATTGTATAAAATATGATTTTTACATATGATATGTATAGAAATTGTATCATTGTTATATAGAATATGTATATGTACAGGATGTGCATAGAAATTATATCATTATTGTATAAAAATATTTTTAATCATTGTTTTATTAAAATATTTATTTCACAATTTTATTGTATTATATATATATATATATATATATATATATATATGTATGTATATACATACATACATAAATACATATATATATATGTGTGGGTGTGTGTGTAGTATCAATATGACATTGTTTTAAAACTAAGGAAAAAGATGAATAATACGGACAATAAAGTAGACAAAAAATATTGAGAGAAGACAAGATATGAGTGTTTTTCATTCTTCCAAGTATCAAGTGTACAAGTCTTTCAAGTGTATCCAATACAATCTCTTATGCCTCTATTTATAATATTACACATCGGTATATGAAAGGTTGTCATAAACATGATATTAACCATGAAGGTTATGGGGAGGTTAAATGGTGTAAGAGTTACACCCCATAATGGTGTATGGAGTAGTGGATGAGTAAATTCTTGGAGTAGTGGACATCCACAGTAACTATAATATTTTATAATACTTCCCCTTGGATGTCCTTAGATAATGTGTCTCGTTAAATCCTTACTAGAAAAAAAATTTCATGGGAAAAAAAATCCTAGTGAGAGAAAAAGAGTACACATATCTTATAATACGCGTTTGTTTGTTGCCTTGTTAAAAGCCTTGCCAGGAAAATCCACTAAGACAAAACCTAGGCCAAGAAAAAAAGAGTGCAATGCATATTTTACTCCCATTGATGCAAACATCATTTCATTTATCAAAGACGACGCCTCCAATCTTATATGTATGCTTTCAAATGTTGATGTTGATTGTGCCATTGTGATCAAATCACATTCATGAAGATGTTGCATTTTTGAAATCGTCCTGATGTGTTGTTTTATTGTTTCTTGAATATGTTAAGCCCATGAACTCAGTCAAATAAATTCTTGAAAATCACTTTATATGTGACCTCGTCGTCGCAAGTCATTTGCACATTGAACTTGTTTGTAGCAACAACCAATTAGTTGTGGAAACTTCATTTGCATGATATTAAAATTGATCCTAGATCGAATATTCTTCCTGCATTTGCATAACCAACAAGCCTTTGACAATATTTGTTAGAAATAATAAATTTATATTAATAATACTTGATTTCACTCACATTCACATAAAAGTGAAATTATATCTTTTTTGCACATTAATAAAAACTATTATATCATGTATAGAATAGCAGGATACATAAGTGCAATAATTGCACCAATACACGGTATTTTCTAACCAGTTTCATGAGATGAAAATTGATCTTTCTTTATGGTAAGTGATCTCGAAATCATTGGGATATTCAATGGATCGAATCTCTTTTAAATCCTTTAAGGATTTTCCTATAATATTTTTCGTCTAGCTAGACATGGCAGTCATTCGTTATATGCATTCAAGATTTTCATACATTGCCAGATTTAAAGAAACCTTATTGCATCCACCATAAGAGAACACATCTCCAAATAATAATGTCAGGACTTTGCGAATAACCTTTATACCTCAAGGTATAAGTCGTATTTTATATCTTATGATTTTACTTTTCGCACAATCACCAATTTGTATCCCACTTGCATTATACCTTAGTCTATGGACTAGTTTCAAAATATTACTTTTCAAGTGAAACATAGTATACTTGAATTGCATATTTTATCTGTCCACGTTACTTGACAGATTTAAATTCAATATCCCCGATACCATATATAACGGTGAGTTCTACATTATACCAAAGATACCGTCGACGGTTATATAATATCGATTTCATTACGACTTAACATATCAAGATTGATCTCTTTTTTTTTATTATTTTCAGGTACCTGAACCTTTGCCAAGGTTTTATGAAGAGTTACGTTCATAGTGTTTTTTATGGCATTTTCCTCATTATCATTGATCATGTTTATCATTTGCTCCTCTCCTTCTTCAACAAATTTTATGTTTGGAACCGATTTGTCTATCACGTTTCAAGCATGCCATAGACTCTGTCCTTCAAGGATTTCTCATTGGAGCATCTATAGTTGAATAATAACATAGGGTCAGTCTGACAATGAACTTGCAACATTTTGCAAATCATGAATTATCAATTGAACTTCAAGTTCACTATTTTTTTACGAGGATCTCGATAATTCATTCTATATATTTCAGCTATTAATCATATCTCTCCCTAATGTTAGGAAATCTAACATTCACCCCAATTTATTTGGGGATCCGTCTTTGTGCGTGGTGGATATTGCACATTCAAATTATTTAGATGAATTTATTTAGTTTCTAACCCCGAACCAACAAATAGGAAAACCTTGTTGGCTTGATGCATACAAATGTTGCTATATTTAAATAAAATTGTCTCATACTAAATTTTCTTTATGAGAGATTTGTTCTCATAATCAATGATTTAGCTATAATTGGAGACATATAATTTTCTGCTAAACCAGTCGGCATTATCAAATTGCAAGTTGATAGCAAAGCGCATGTGGCCAACCATAGATGCATCTCATTTCATAATAAATGGTCTACATGGCAGGTGAATGAGCCCATATTCACCTTGTTGTACGTTCTAAAAATTTAGGGGATATAATCATAACCTTAGCTAGTGTAGTATTTTATCCTGAGAACAAGCAACATAAGAGAATTCTTGAAGAATTATTTATTTCTTCAATGTATAACCTCATGAATTCTCAATTATCTTTGCATCACATTTGAACCGGGATGATCAATCGGTCATGCCAACTTATATAGTTTTTGTAAACCTTTCGTTTACTACAACATGTGATTTTATCACCATTTTCATATTTGTATCAACAAACATGAGAAAAATGGGTAAATATTTTCATAAATATTTATAACTCATTTCGATTGTAGTAATATGAAGATATAAATTTTTTTCATTATTTATAGTCTCAAAATAATAATAATTTATTTTCTTATCAATTTTCTTGAAACGTTAAAAGTTACCTACAATTTCAATATCATAAATAACTTCATTCCTTCGTGTAGTAACACATTAGCTTTTCGAAGCTATCAAATATTTGTGCACAACCTCATATTTCAAAACACCATTCGTATGGTGACCATCTCCTTTTGGGGAGAAAATTATTGTCATTGTAGTCAAAATTCTTATATGCAAGACCTCTTTCTTGCTTGAATTTTGCCTTTAATAATTTATTTTTATAACATTTGACAAAGTTCTTTTGAGGTAGCATATTTATGCAATCAGTGACAAATTCATTCAACCACACCATAATATTTATTTTGATTATGACCAAAACTTTTATAGGCAAGAATCACTTCTTGCTTTTACCCTTTCATAGATCATGATAAAACATATTATATCATCAATGATCGTTTTATACCAAAATAATATTCTTTATTTTCTCAAACCTTCCATTGAGGTGAGTTTTGATATTTATCCAACCATATATAAGTACGTTTTTGTCCATGAATTTCATCACATCTTGGCACATTCACATTCATGAACAGTTGATCATCCACAGTGTTTATCACAAGTCATATTTGTTAAGATTTTTGCCCTGATTTTCTTACCAAATTTAAGTTTTATTCTTCTTGGAAGAAAAATAAAAGTAATACCATAAATACATTTACTTTTCCTGAAAGGAAAATATAAAACTTTTTCATATTTAGAAAACTTTTTTCTTGGAGGAAAGGTTTTGGATATCTATAAATAGAAGACCCCCTTCTCATACCATAACACAGTAGCATCTACAATGTAGTCGTTTACGAGTTTTGTTTAGGAGGAGATTTTCTCCCAATAAATTTTATGTTTTTCCATTAGTAGTTTTTCATATGTAGGTCGTTTGACTGAATCATATTAGTAATATCTTTTTTTAGTATATTTTTATTTGTCATCTGAATTATCACCATTTTGATTTGCAAACTTTAAGCTTCCACATGACGCCCTCTCAATTTCGAACCTAACAAGTGGTATCAGAGTCTATGGTTTAATGATCCTCTTCAAGAAATGGACTAATTAATTATTTGTGTTTCATAATCTTATTATAAGCTCATTGTCATTCATTGTTCATTTGACATATTTATATGACCCATCTCAACATCATCTTAAAAGGTTAAGTGTACCACCACTTTATATTCCTTTATTTGATGGAAATTTTATAAAATTTATCAAATTTGATCACTCTATAATCGAGTGCCCAATACCTTGCCTATCAAATTAATGAAAATAACCTTCATATTTTGAAGAACCATTTTGAGAACCCGTAATGTTCTTTCTTTTACAATTACCATAGTGATGACTAATTCATATATATATACTAGTTTAGATGTACGCGTTTTGCGCGTGTATCTTACTTTAATGAGTTCAAATGTTATATTAAATAGATAGATTATAGATAGATATAGATATATGTATTTTTCGTCACACCCACATATATTGAATCACTTGTCTTCTTTTTAGACTTATTACGCAATGCTATCACATTCACATCAAAGAATGAAGCATATCAATGTGGCGGATTTAATGACTTTTCATCAATTGCCTTAGCCATTATCATATCATCAAAATGCATTGGGACATGAACCCAACGTCTTACCAATAAAGGCTTGTTAGGCCATAATTTGTAGGGACTTGAACCCAAATCATGCACCAAAACTCAAACCGATGTCTTATTCTTTTGATGCGATGGGACTTGAATCCATACCATCAACCATTGGCATAAAATAAGCCACAGTGTAGGTCTCACCCTTGAGCCTTTAAAAATATTAACACTTTGTAATTGATTACATAAATAAATTAAATCCCAATAAAACACGAAATATATTTATATCAACTCCAATTCAACTTTCATGAAAGAAATCAAAAATTAGCCCATCAACCAAGCATGTTATAAGTAAAATTAGCAAAGTCATGAACTCATTGTAGAATATTTGCCCAAGTTTCTTTGCCTCGGCTAAGTCCTTTAATATGTAACACATTTTGATTAGAAAATGATTTTTTCCACCCACTCTTTTTATCTTAGGCGGTAAAAAAGGATTTTTTTTTTTTCAAACTTTAAAATTAACCACAAAAAATTTAACTTATATACTGCTGAAAAACCAAACAACAATAAAAACCACAATTTGCTATGTGCAAACAAAACCTTGAAAGATTACTTCAGATGTCATATTACTATGTATTCAAACAGTGAGTCATTTTATTATGTATTTCCTTATAAAGCATGTGGAAAGAGGTTATTTATTCAAGACGCTAATGTCCAGTATACTAGTAAGACAGTTAACTCACGATCAAAAGGTATTAACAAGTCAAGAACATTAAACAAAACCACAAACCTAAGACACCTTATTACCCAAAATTCCTTACCTTTTAAACAATTACTTAAAATTTTGGATTTTATAATTTACTTTAGAAAAGTGATTTGAACTTTTATCCCTTCATTAAAAAGACCTTAGACAAAACTGTCTTTTCACTATTTTCTTCAATTTATTATTTATATTATATTAACTAGACTCCTAAAATATATGGGACTCCTAAAATATATGGAAAGAGAATCAATTAATATTTTTCTTTGTACTGATTAATTAAAAAAATACTCCTAAAATAGGATAGAAAAATACTCCTAAAATAGAACTCTATTAAGGAAATACTTCTATAAGTATTGAGATGCACATTAAACTAGAGAAAAAATCGATGTACTTATTGAAAAAATATGATTGATGCTAATCTAACTTGATTCGGTTGCATGTCTAGATTGGTGAATGCTTAATTTTCTAACCTTCAACTTCTTCAATGTTTTTGTCAACATAATAGAATTCAACGTGTGTATATATATATCTTCTTTATTTTCATTCAAGTCATTTTTAGGGTCAAAATTTTCGCTCAGACAAGAATTATTTTCATCAAAACTGAAGTTTTGTGATCACTATTGTATTATTTTGTTGTAGTTTACAGGTCGTAGATGAATGTCGGTCGGCTTTGAAGAACTTTTTTAGGTAAAGATTAGGTTTAATTAAAGATTAGGTTTAATTGTATTGTTTTTATATCTCTATTTTGAGAATTTTGTGTGTTAATGTTAAGTTTAATTGTATTATTTTGATATCTCTATTATCGTATTATTTTGTTATAGTTTACAGGTGATAGATGAGTGTCAGATGACTTTGAAAAAAATTTATGTAAAGATTAGATTTAATTATATTATTTTGATATCTTTATTATCGTATTTTTGGGTAAAAGTTAGGTTTAATTAATTAAATTCTCCAAAAGATGCTGAATTTAATTATTGGATTCATCTTTATTATTTAAATAAATATCCTATTTTGTGTAACGTTTGAATTCAATAAAGTGAGGTACACGCGCGAGGCGGATACACCTAAACTAATATGAATAAAAACCTCACCCTAATTTTACTCCACATTTAATGCATGCAATCTATTTTATTTTGAAGATTTTTTTTTTCCAAATATTTCATCCCCTAAAATCTCTCTCAAATTATTTTATCATCAAAATAACTTGTCTACTTACTGGTGCTTTAAATTAAAATTCACTGAAAAAAAAAAAAAAAGTAGAAAGTGACATTCCTTATGATTTGTAGTCCATTTTCGAGAAAGTCACTTTTTAATGCCTTGATATATTTTAATTTGATTGTTATGATATTTTACTAAATATTTTTAATCACATATTTGTAAATAATTTTACTTTCCATAATAATTAAAAATTAGTTACTTCCTTATTTAATTAACTAATAAATTACAAATATATCACAATGCATATGACATGTACTGGTGATACATATGACACAATCCATATGACATATTAAGTCTAGTGATACATATGACATAACCTTTATGATAGTGATTCATATTTTTAATTTATTTATAAATATTTGACAAATGTGAATTATTTGTTTTAGTGTGAGATTGGATTTTTAATAGCTAGTGAGTAATTTTATGAAATGTATCATTGTGATACATCTGGAACGAGATGTATCATTGTGATACATCTGGAACGAGATGTATCATTTTCATGATTTGTGCCTAATTTTACTTCTCGTAATAAATTGAAAATTAGTTACTTTCTTATTTAACTAACCATTAAATTACAAATGTATCACAATGCATATGTATCAAGGCTAAAAATATGTATCACAAATTTAAAAATCCGGGATATGATATAATTTAATAAATTATTGGGATAAAATGTAATAACCTTTAAATATTTCGAGATTTATGTAAATTACCCTTTTTTTAAAAAATAAAAAATAAAGACCCGATGGCCGCTTTATTAACAAAACAAGTGGCCCGAAGTGTCAAAAAGTCCAAACAAGAAACAAAGCAATGTAAAAGGAAACTATAAATCAACGACATTAAGAAAGTACTTCATACTGATTTTTGATGAAAATTGAGCGACCCATGCTGATAACGTGTTTCAAAACTAAGGTAAAAAATGAATAATATAAAAAATAAAGTAGACAAAAAATATTGAAAGAAGACAAGATATGAGAGCTTTTCGTTCTTCTAAGTATCAAGTGTACAAGTCTTTCAAGTGTATCCAATACAATCTCTTATGTCTCTATTTATAATATTACGCATAGGTATATGAAAGGTTGTCATAAACATGACATTAACCATGAAGGTTATGAGGAGGTTAAATGGTGTAAGAGTTACACCCCATAATGGTGTATGGAGTAGTGAATGAGTAAATTTTTGAAGTAGTGGACATCCACAATAACTATAATATTTTATAATAGACATAATTAATAGAATAGACCTTTTTTTCTTGCAAAAGAAAGAATATACTCCCTCGGTTTCAAAAAGAATGACCTATTTTGACTTGACACAAAGTTTAAGAAAATAAGAAGATTTTTGAATCTTTTGGCATTAAATTAAAATTGTGTCAAATGTACCAAAATGCCCTTTAATTTTGTGGTCCTAAATATATCATACGAAAAGTAGAAATTAAAGTATTGCCAAAAAAGAAAAGAGTTCATTCTTTTTTAAACGGAAGGAGTCATAAAAACGAGCAGTTGTTTTTGTATTTTAAATAGTGGCAACAAAAAGATTAAAAAAATAAAAAGCAATTTAGATAAAAGAAAAAGGGGAAAGGACAGAAACGACACTTCAAATTAAACTATTTCCATAAAAATGGCCATGAAATTTAAATTTCACTTTCTAGCTATTTCAATTTACTGGCTTGTTCTATATCGTTTCTACACACTTTCTATACAATTTCTATACAAATCTTTTGCATATAAATATTCTATACGAAAATTATACAATTTTGATACATAATTTATACAATAATTATATAATTTTCACACATTTTTATATATATATTTATATATATCTTATACATATAATATTTGATAAAACTATACAATTTTTATACATATATCATATATAGATACATATTCTATTTAACAATTATATCATTTTTATATAATTTAATTATTATTTCTAAACAATAAAAAAAAACAGAATATTTGATTAGTTAAAAAATTTATAGCAAAAAAAATTGAAATATTTTTAAAAGGGCCGAATTGCCCAAGCTGAATACTGTATCAGTATCGTATATAGACTGTATCAGTACTGTATATGGACTACGTAGGTCAAAATGACTCAAATTAGGAAATGACTATAAAGCAGAAATAGTATATCCGACTGGCCACTTTTTGAAAAGTTTTCAAACTTAGGCTATTTGTTTTAAAAAATACTATAGAATGTCTTCCCCACCCCCCACCCCCCACCCCTACGCCCCCACCCCAAAAAAAGCAAAGAAAAAAAAGAGTAGCAAATAGCAATGTTTTGTTTGGACCATCTCTTTTGGGTCTTTTCATTTTGCTTGTAAGTGGGCCTTCTCAATTGTTCTCCAGCGGAGATCATAAAAGGCTACAAAATGGTAATACAATTCCTTTGGCTGTTCGGCTGGAAATTGTTTCCACCGAGTGGTTATTTTTGGCTTTTCCCCCTAAGGAAAAATACAAAAGGTGCATTTTGAAATTTGTTTGGACTTTTGTCCTGATTTTTTTAATTAAATTTGAATATTAATTTTCTATCGAAGAAAAGTCAAAGTATTATCATAGTTGATTTTACTTTTTCTAAAAGTAGAATATAATTTCTTCCGTATTTGACTAATGATTTTGTAACTCTGTAAATTAAAGATCCTTCTTCTTATTTCATAACACATTAACATCTACAATGTAATCATTTAAAGAATCTTGTTTAGATGAAGATTTCTCCCATAGGCGTCATAACATTTCAATAATATTAGTTTTTAATACGTACACCAATTGACCAAACCATATTAAATAATATGTTTTTTAATTTAATTTTGTATGTGTCATCTTAATTATCGTCTTTATGATTTGCAACTAATATCTTCCGTGCGACGCCTTCTCAATTTCGAACCCAACAAAATCATCTCTAAAAGTTATTTACATATTTTAATTTTGCTAGTTACCTCTCATATCGTATTCATGTAAAGTATGTAATGCTTTTATGGCATAATTTCAGTGTTTTTGTGTCATTACTCACAATAATCACATATAGAACAATTAGTCAACATCTTTTTTTTCTAATTTCATAAAACGTTAACTCTCTTTCACGTTTAAATTATTTTGGTCAAATATTTAATCTTTTTATTAGTTTCGTTAAATGTTTAAATTATGTAGGATGAAATAGGAAAAGTAATTTGCTAAAAATGCTATGTGACTTAAAAATTGAAACGCTATTCTTGTGAAAGTTAATAACAAAAAATAGGAGTCTGGAGCCAAAAGGGCTCTTTTTTGTTATCAAAAATTTCAAAAGGGACATTTACTTTGGAAAAAAATCAAAACGGATAAAACACTGCGGGCCTTGCGACTTACAAGTCGCCCGAAGCCCAGCGACTTGTAAGTCGCCCGGGCCCAGCGACTTGCAATTCCTTTTTTTTTTTGTTCCCATCATCATTTTTACTCCTTTCTTTTCTCTTTCATTTTGACCGAGAACAATAATACTCACCCAATATATAATAATTTTATTTTTTTCATCATTATAATTTAAATATTTAATATATTCAATTAATTTATATTAATTAACTATAACTACATATTGGAAGTAAATTTTATTTATTTATTTAACTGTCTATCATGTTCAAAACTAATTTGTTACCATAAAGCACAATAATTAATAACTTAAAATATTTAAAAGACATATAGAAATTTATTGACTCTTACAAAAAAAACCCTCTATTCTCACTTAATTACATATCATGCCTAAATATATAATAATTCCATTGTTTCAGCATATTGATTTAAATATTTAATATATTCTATTAGTTTATATTAATTAACTATAACTACATATTGGAAGTAATTTTTTTTTTTTAATTGGCTATCATGTTCAAAACTAATTTGTTATCACAAATCACAATAATTAATAACTTAAAATATTTAAAAGACATATAAAAATTTTATTGACTCTCATTATTTTAGTAATGCCACATAAATTGAGATAAAAGAAAAAGTACTGCAAATCATAATAATTAAAAATTTAAAATACTTAAGAGATATATAAAATTTTAGTTGACTCTCAAAATTGTATCGAAGCCAAATAAATTGGGACACAAGGAGTAAATATATTATTTGATAATTACATAAAAATTATTATAGATCATAATAATTAACAAGCTAATATACTTTTTTAAAAATATATAAAAGTTCTATTCAACTCTCAAAATTTTATCGGTGCAGCATAAATTATGTCAAAATAAAAAATTATCTTAATTAATTGCAACTAAATATTTAAATTAAATCAATTTTATTATTTTAATTGACTTTTATATACAAAATTAATCTTTTTATTTATTTTAGTAAGTTTAAATTTTAAAATTATTTTTTTCTTATATAGAAATACTAATATTTAAACTTAACTTTAAATTTTTAAAGTACAAAATTAATAAATTTAATTTAATAAAATAAATTTCTAATGAATATTTTCTTAGAATTTGTGTTGGGTCAATATATATCAAGATAAAAAGAAATAAAGAAAAATATATAGTAAAATTTTATTTTTGTGAAAGATAAATATAATGCACTATCCAATAATGTTTAATAATATCATATTTTACATATGTAAATATAGCATCACGTATTTAATTAATATACTATTCCGGTGAATTATCGATGATTACTATTGGATATGATAAAATTATATTAATTTTTATAGTAATAACATAATCAATCGCTCTTAATTAATTGTTATGAGTCATCTAGGTATTAAGAAAATAAATAATATTTAATGAAAAATAAAATAGACATAAAATGTGAAATTAACTCTTAATGTTTTAAATTAAATTTTCGTCTTTCGAACGATGATTTTACTATATCACTCTTTATTATAAGTCATTATGTATTAGAAAAATAAGAATAACAAAATGATATATCAACATAAAATATTTGATTGACTATCAAAATTATATTAGTGCCATATAAAGTGGGACGGGACAGAAGAAGATATAAAGCAACATATATTATTTGAAAATGAAATAAAAAGTACTGTAAATAATAGAAGAAAGTATTATAAATCACAATAATTAAAAACTTAAATTATTTTTAAAATATAATTGACTATCAATGCCATAAAATTTTGGATAAGAAAAGTAACGTATATTAATATAAAAATTACATACAAAAATATAATAAATTACAATAATAACAACTTAAATTATTTAAATACATTGTGTGCTTGAGAGTGGAATTGTGAAGTGATGAAAATGAAGAATTATTTGTGTTTATGTTTTTCGGTCGTTGGAGAAAAAGAAAGATGATGCAATGTTCTCTATTCTTTTCTGTTGCTCCCACCAAGAAGAGGGAAAATGGAGTATATGTGAATGGTCTATGTAGTGTGGAATCTTTGAGTGGGTGAGTATTATTGTTCTCGATCAAAATGAAAGAGAAAAGAAAAGAGTAAAAATGATGATGGGAACAAAAAAAAAAAAAGGAGGAGTTGCAAGTCGCTGGGCCCCGAGCGACTTGTAAGTCGCTGGGCCCTGGGTGACTTACAAGTTGCTGGGCCTCGGGCGACTTGTAAGTCGCAGGGCCCGCAGCGTTTTGTCCGTTTTGTTTTTTTCCGAAAGGAAGTGTCCCTTTTAAAATTTTTGATAAAAAAAATGAGCCCTTTTGGCTCCAGACTCCAAAAAATAGTGTCACGAATTCAAATTATAATAATGTTCTAATCACCCATTTTAGTTTTTGGGATGCGGTCCTTTCTCAAACCTTACGTGAACACAGAATACTTTATGCATCGAACTGTCCTACTAAGACCTTTAATGTGGTTCACATATTATGTAATTAAATAGTTATTTTCTCTCTCAATCAAGGAATAAATCAGATAATATTATATGATTATACAAATATATTTGTTAGTTTCGTTGATGAAAAGAGGAATTCGATCCCTAAGACAACCGAGAGTTTCTATTGAGAGTCACTACCTTGTCCATACAAATATTTGTAACATCAAATTTGTGACAATTCAATGGTAATATCAGACTCTTCCTTAAACTATAATGGCTAAAGGTACATTCCAATTATTTTTCGTCACGATAGCTCTATGTTTAATTAATTATTCTAACATTTAATACTTATATTTGTAACCAATTTCAATCTCTAAAATTGATCATTAGATTGGGACATTGTCATTTTCATCAAGTAAATTGAAGTGTACAAAATTAAGCAACATACTTTTATCTCTGCAAGAAAGAGGATTCTTGTTTAGTCCTACTAGGACAAGAATTCCCCACCACAACATAGTACACATTCATTAAAATTAATATTTTCTCCCCTCATCTTTATTTATCCACAATTAATTTGTCACATACTTTAAAAAATAATAAATAATAAAATTTTTATTATGTCACCTGTTGAGTATAATGAAGAGGAGTCTTGCAGTAACTGGTAAAGTTGTTGTCATATGATCAGAAGGTCATGCTTTTAAGCCTTGGGAATAGCCTCTGACAGAAATACAAGGTAAGACTGCGTAAAATAGACGACCCTTGAGATCAGGGTCTTCCCCTGACCCTGCCCATAGCGAAAACTTTAGTGCACCGAGCTGCCCAATATAATAAATTTAGTGCTTTGAGAAATGCACTAACAATGAAAATATTAATAGCAAGAGTAAAATGGGCACAACATGATAAAATATTCATCGATTTTCTAAATTAGACAAGTATTGTTGGACATCAATTTTTAGTATAGTGGAAAAACAAAAATGGACTGGGGAAGTACTGGCATTAATTCAATATAATATTCCAAATATATTCTTTTTGAATTTTTAAAGTCTTATTAATCGATATCTATATCTATAATATATATCTATAATCTATAATCTAAAATCTATATCTATACCTATAATCTATAATCTATAATCTATAATTTATAATATATTAAATGTGTAAAGGGTCTTAGATATGTTGTTTAAACTTTTTGTCCTTCATTAAAAATCTTTGTTTTAGACAAAATCGTTTTTCACTATTTTCTAATATTTAAGAGTTAAAAAATAATTAAATATATTTATGGTAAAATCTTTCTTTATTAGAAGACATCGAAATTAATTACAACTAATATTTTTTTCATTAGTGTAAGAATTCTAAACTCAACCACATTTGATTTTAAGAAGATTTGAAAAAATCTAAAAATAAATATAAAAGCGTTACAATAAGAGAAATTTAAAAAGTATTATCAAAATTTTAAAAAAATTACGTAATAAGAATGTAATCAATGATTCTGTAAGCATTTGACTGTAAAAACAAGAAAATATTTTAAATATAAAAAAAGAAAAATCGTACCACAAATACGGTTCAAATTGATGTGTCTGTCTTAGCCTTTGACAACAAGGAAAAGATATACCGCATGATAAACACAAAAGTGATGATGCATCAACCACTTGATACTTATGGTGGTAAAATATATATATGTGTACACTAAAATATATGTTTATATTTACATTATTATATTAAAGTGTGAAGAATTTTTGAAAAACGATTTAACTTTTTTACAATTCATTAAAAATCTCCACAATAGAAGAAATTATTTAACTTTAAATAATCAAAGATTACACGTACGAGACACGTGCAGTTAAACTAGTAATGTAAAAAGTCTTTTACACTATTATTGGTCAGATAATAATGCATTTCAAGTGGTAAATAAAATTAAAGACCTAATTAATATTTGTTGCAGGTGTGGATAGTCCAGGCGTAATGACTATTGACCAGCGACAGATCTATACCCACTATATATATTGTAAAAAAAAACTTTTATACTATTATTGGTCGGATAATAACACATTTCAAGTGGTAAATCAAATTAAAGACCTACTTAGTATTTGTTACGAGTGTAGATAATCTAGGTATAATGACTATTGACCAGCGACAACTCGACACCTGCTATATAGTGTAAAAAATCTTTTGTACTATTATTGATCGGATAATAATGCATTTCAAAGGATAAATAAAATTAAAGACCTCATTAATATTTATTGCGAGTGCAGATAATCTAGGCGTAATGATTATTAACCAGCGACAGATCGACACCCGTTATATATAATGTAAAATTTTTTTTATACAATTATTGATCGAATAATAATGCATTTCAAGCTGAAAATAAAGTGTCACGATCCAAAAACGAGAGTTATGATGACACTTATCGCGGTGTACCTTGACAAATAAGCCTATCACTTAAACTAACACAAAAAGAGAAAAGACAAAAATACCCCAAGGTAAGTCTTCTAGAACGAAGTCGAGCTATACAAGTAATCATAACAATGCAGAAAACACTTACCTAAAATACCAATCATGCCCAAAATCAGGTGTCAATAGTGTAAGAACTACTAATACAATTCAAGAGTCAAATACACCAGAAAAATAACCACAAACACAAAGGAATAATATCTGTCTTCGAATACTAATAAAGACATAACTACTATACAAAGATAGAGGTGAACTTCGGATGCATAAATGTCTAACCGCTACCTTGGAAGCTCCAAAAATCGCCCAAGTCAAGCAAGCTGAGGTACACTCAAGTTAGGACCTGCACCGAAAGGACGTAGTAGGCATAGGTATGGTTCACTTGTACTCAGTAGGTATCATAGGCCGACCAAGCAAAGTAGTAAATAAAACATACAAAATATACACTAAGGACACATCACCTGCAATCAGAAAATGTTTCACAATGGCAACTCACGCCGCTTGCACTAACAATTCTAATATATCACATATATTACAACATCACAACAAGATAGAATACAAGTATGCATTATATCACATATAAGTAGAACAAGAGGGAACATGCAGATACAAGATCATCAAATACAAGTAAAAGAAGATAAGACAATTACATAAATGGCAAGTTGATATGGCAATACAACACAATATAATCACAATAAATTAAGTGCAATGTATATAATGATGATGATGATGATGATGATGATGCAAGAGGTCGTCGCACAACCTCTGGGATCATCGCACAATTAATAAACACCTATGGAGACAAGTCTCCCAACGCAGGACCCATGGAGTGTTCATCAACCCGTATACAATCCACATATATTATATCTTCTTTCCAACACATCCCTCAGAAAGGTATTATCAGGTGTTATCAGTGTTTCTCAGATGTTGCCACGATGGTACCAATGTTTCATGATATGAAGATGTAATGCTCACAACCAATCAGACTGAGTATTTCCACAACAACCATATGATATATTTTAACAATCAACCACATGATATATTTCCATAACCAACCATAATGATACATTTCCACAATCACATGACCCAATATTCACTCATTATTTTCATTTCATCTATGAATTTTCCACGTCTCATATGCCAATAAAGTATGAATATGATAACAATACGTCAATGGTACCGTATTAAGCATTTTAACAACACAATACAATTATTCACGTGTATCCAAGGCTATCAATATCACATAGGACCCCACATGGTCACACATATCACATAATATCTCAATTTCAATAATTATATCACATAGTGATATAGGCCCACACACGGGCACAACACATAGATAACCATTTTTCATGATTAGTTCTCATCCTTAACATGCATTTTGTATCATTATTTACTACCCAACCCATTTTGAAAGAGTTAAATCATAACGTACCTCAAAAGCCGAAATCGGTCCGCTACACTTCGAACCAATGACCTGAATTTTCACGAATAATTTCGAACTCCACTAAAAACATCAAATATGAAATCTATGCATCAAAAAAATCAATGACACCCACATTGACTACTTTTGATTTGAGGTCAAAACAGACCTCCGAAATGAATTTTCAAAAAAGAAGGGCAAAATCAGAAATTTACTTTAAAAACATGTTCCCCATATTTTTAGGAACCTACAGATGAAAATTCAAGTTAAATTAAGTAAAAAAACTAGGTTTAAATCAAAGAAAAATTATTTTTGAGTTTATCGGGCAAATTCTTTGAAATCTGGATTAAAATCAAGAATTGGGGTTGTTTTGAAGGTTAAATTGATGAAAAACTAGTAATTATAAGATAAAAATATTATTCAAGTGAAAATGAGTGAAATTGGAGTTTAAAATCAAATCTAAGATTTTCAGAGTTTTGAGAAATTTATCAAGAAATTACTAAGAAAATAGTAAATTTTTACCTTAAATTCGTAATAAAATGAAGAAATAGGTGTTAATCTAGCTTCTCAAGCTCTCACAAGCTTCACTTTTAAGCTATTATACTATTTTAGGGTTTAACTCTTAAGAGGCAAGATGAAAAATGAGCAAAATGGATCCAAAAACTGCTATAAATAGGGCAGATTTTTTGTTTTTTGCACCAGATTTTCCCCCTCAAATTCACCCCGAAATTCGTTCGGGTTCCGATATACACAAACGAACTATGGAACCACACTAAATTCGATGTTCCAAATGCGTTGGTGAAGTTAGATTTTTGAAAAAAATATCATTTTCACAAAGTTGATCCCCGAAACTCGAAATCATAATTTTCCAAACAGAGGATTGAAATGAGATTTAAAAGCTATAAAATCACACCAAATATGCTAACACCCTAAAATCGACATTTCAAATCTACTAGAGAAGTCTAATTTTCCATCTGAGGTCGTTTCGATCAAATGTGGGGCCCACACCCATATTTTTAATTTTTCAACTTTCCGACCAATAGGTCGAAATAAGCTCAAGAGCACCGAAACCCGAACCAAAGGTTTACCTAGCCTAAAACCGATATTCTAGAGCTGCTAGCATAGTCCGTTCAGCCATCCGTCGTACGAATAAAAAGATATCCACATAAGTCCAAAATAAGGCTCTCGAAGCCATAAAAAAACCACAATATTGCATAAATGGTACCAAAATATATCAAAAACCATGTTAATCACCCCCACACCCCATAAATACCAGAATGCAACTATGGAAAGGGGTAAAACAGTCAAATCACACAAAATCAGAAATTTCACATATTTCATCAAATTTTTAGGTCGTTACATAAAGTTAAAAACCTAATTAATATTTGTTGCAAGTGTAGATAATCTAGGCATAATGATTATTAACCAGCGACAGATCACCACCTGTTATATATAGTGTAAAAAATTGTTATACCCCGTATTTTCGTGCTAGAATTCCAACCTTCGTTCCTGCGCATCTAAGCTCTAATCCAAGTGATTCTCACATGAATACAGGTTGCATGATCATTATCCTAGTCTATGGAGTAGTTTAGAGGTGAAAAATGTTCATATCAATGACCTAGAACAAAGTTGAGCTAAGACCAATTGATTCATCCAAAGTTTGACATTCGATTCTACAAGGGTCAACTTCAAACGTGTATATCTCTTAATATACATGGAATTTTTCATCCCAAGACCTATAAAATTGTAGATAATTGAATTAGCTTTCCAACGATACCAATTTTGCAAAAAATTTGATACCTAAGCGAAGAGTTATGCCCATTTTTGTGAGAGGCATTAAGGGTGTGTGATGGGCAATGCGCCGCCCAATCAAATGTGTGTGATTGGGAGTGCGAGGCATACTTAAATGTCTGCCATAAGGTGTGCGACACACACCTTAAGGTCTGTCATGGGTTGTGCGCCGCATACCAAACTTTCAAGTGCCAAAAACACCCCTATATATGTCTATAACACGGGATTAAACTCCCATAACACCAAAATAAGTTTACTTTCTTTCAAAATCACCAAGAACATTTATTAGGGTTTCAACCTAAAAATTCAAATATCTCAAGATTCAACCATGAGTTTTCAATAATTCTTCGAGATTCGGAATCTTCATTCCGGGGGTTACAAGAAACACTCATTATTTTCACGAATAGAGTCCCAAGGTCAAGAGTTCATTCAAAGCTTCAAATTTAAGGTATGTGGGGTTTTTCAATAAGAACACCCTTTCGTTCTTGTGCCCAAATTGATTTTTCTTTTATGAGTATACATGATTTTACATGTTTTGATATGAATTTGAAGCATGAATTTATACCCTATATGGTTTTACATGAGATTATGATACTCTCTATGTTTTGGAAGTTGAATTGAATGACAATGATGACATTTTTGTACATAAAGCTGAATTTTCCAGATTTTAAAGCAAGTTATATATATTTATGATGAAAAGCATGAATCTTGAGAAAATTTAATATGATTTTGATGTATGAGACCTTGAGTCCTAATTGAGATTGTACTTTGAGAAATTATGTGCTATAAGCACAATGAGCTATGAATCCCAAAGCTAATTTTCTTTACCAAGATGTATGCTTATAAAGCTGAAATTTTAAGTTTTAAGTGATTATTTTTGTGCTTATATCATAAAGTATGAAACTTTGAAAGGTTTTATGGTGATATTGATGTATGGATTTTTGGAACCCTATTTGAGATTATTATTTTGAGAAAATCATGTGTTATAAACACCTTGAGTTTAAATAATTTGAGATGATAAAGAATCTTTGACCTTTTGGTCGTAAAAAGGGTTGTTTTTGAAATCGAGATGAGAAAAGAAATCCACTTTTATTGATTTATTATGAAAGGGGTAGCATGATGGCTCCTGTTGTGAATTGTTGAAATATTTATTAGTGGATTTTCTTTTGAAAAGATCTGAGCTAAGTCCGGAAGTTGTCTTTAGCACCGAGCGGGAGGTATAGCAGGATTGGTACTTTCCTAGAACTACGTGCCCCCGTAGGTTGTGAGTCTGAGGCTGATTTATATATAGTGATCACTAGTGAATAAAAGATTAAGGTCTTACTCCGATGGCAAGGATAGGACAGCTCTCCCTAACGTGGGTTGGACGTTGGACTCCACGTAGCTCATATGGTTTATGTCGGTTATGAGAGACTCCCAATGTGTGTGTATGTATTCTCCTATCTAATATGAAAAGTCTTATTCTTCTATCTGAGATGAAAACATATTTGTTTGAAAGACTAAGTTTGAGAAAGTCATTGTTTTCGAAAGATTTAATGAACATATATTCCAAAGAGAATCCATATGAGATTTGATTGCTTTGGTGATTTGGAATCGAGATAGAAGTGAATTGAGATTTATCATGATGACTCACATGTTTCACCCGATTTATTTTACTCTCTTATGATTATGATAATTTTAATTCGAGTTAAGTGAGTCATTTATATCAGCATGCATAATTTCATAAACTGTGATGATATTAAGATATTATTTTATATATGCATTGCATCCCTACATACTTGGTAATTTTTGATGGCACTGACCCACATATTCGTATGTGGGTTACAATTTTCTCGGAATGTAGGTACAAGGTATAGTTGCACTTTCAGATTCAATCAGTTCGTGGTATCCAGTCAACAGGTGATGAGCCCTTTTGATTCAAGGGCTTAGGTTAGCTATGCAGAGTTTATAGTGTTGTATTTTATTTATTCAGTTGTATTGAGTTGGGGTAGTCGGGAGTCATGACCCGGCTACCTACAGTCAGTACTAGTAGAGGCTTCATAGACAGTCAGTAGAAGTTGATGTATTTCGTTTCAGTTTTGGTTGTAAAGGCAAGATTGTAATCCTGTAAAATTCCATTTTTGTATCGATCGGATTCAAAAAAGAGTTAATTTCTGCTGATTTGTATGGATTTGTATTTTTATTCAGTTGGTTATGAGTTATGCCAGTAGAAGGGTTAGCTCACCGTGTGATGTCTTGGGACCCGATTTCGGTGCTTTACAAAAATCTACTATACTATTATTGATCGGATAATAATGTATTTCAAACGGTAAATAAAATTAAAGATCTAATTAATATTTGTTGCGAGTGTAGATAATCTAGGCGTAATGATTATTGACCAGTGACAGATTGACACCCGCTCTATATTGTGTGAAAAAATCTTTTATACATTATTGATCGGATAATAACGCATTTCAAGAGGTAAATAAAATTAAATACCTAATTAAAGTGTGAAGGATTTTTGAAAAGTGATTTAAGCTTTTTACAATTCACTAAAAATCTCCACAATAGAAGAAATTGTTTAATTTTAAATAATCAAACATTACACGTGCAGTTAAACTAGTAATATAAAAAGTCTTTTCTACTGCTATTGGTTGGATAATAATGCATTTCAAGCGATAAATAAAATTAAAGGCCTAATTAATATTTGTTGCGAATGCAGATAGCTTAGGCATAATGACTATTTACCAGTGACAGATCGACACCCATATATATAGTGTAAAAAAAATCATTTATACTATTATTCATCGGATAATAACGCATTTTCAGTGGTAAATAAAATTAAAGACCTAATTAATATTTGTTGTGAGTGTAGATAATCTAGGCATAATGATTATTGACCAGCGATAGATCGACACCTGCTATATATAGTGTAAGAAAATCTTGTATACTATTATTGATCGGATAATAACGCATTTCAAGCGGTAAATAAAAATAAAAGACCTAATTAATATTTCTTGTGAGTGTAGATAGTCTAGGCGTAATGACTAGTGACCAGCGACAGATCAACACTTCTATATATAGTGTAAAAAAAAAATTTATACTATTATTGGTCAGATAATAATGCATTTCAAGTGGTAAATAGAATTAAAGACCTAATTAATGTTTGTTGCGAGGGTAGATAAGCTAGACGTAATGACTACTAACCAACACAGATCGACACTCCTATATATAGTGCCGGAAAATCTTTTATAACATTATTGCTCGAATAATAACGCATTTCAAGCGCTAAATAAAATTAAATACCGAATTAATACTTGTTACGATTTTAGATAATCTAAGCATAATGACTATTGACCAGGGACAGATTGATACCCACTATATATAGTGAAAAAAAATCTTTTAGACTATTATTGATCGAATAATAATGCATTTCAAGCAGTAAATAAAATAAAATACCGAACTAATGTTTATTGCGAGTGTAGATAATCTAGAATTAATGACTATTGACCAGTGACAGATCGACACTCACTATATATATTGTAAAAACCTCTTTTAGACTATTATTGATCCAATAATAATGCATTTCAAGCGGTAAATAAAATTAAATACCTAATTAATAGTTTTTGTGAGTGTAGATAATCTAGGCATAATGACTATTAACCAACGACAGATCGACACCCACTATATATAGTTTAAAACCTTTTAGACTATTATTGATCGGATAATAACACATTTCAAGTGGCAAATAAAATTAAAAACCTAATTAATATTTGTTACGAGTGTAGATAATCTAGGCGTAATCACTATTGACCAGCAACAGATCAACACCCACTATATATAGTGTAAAATAATCTTTTAGACTATTATTGATCGGATAATAACTCATTTCAAACGGTAAATAAAATGAAATACCTAATTAATATTTGTTGCGAGTGTAGATAATATTGACACAATGACTATTGACTAGCGACAGATCGACACCAACTATATATATTGTAAAAAAAAATTTAGACTATTATTGATCGGATAATAACGTATTTCAAGCGGTAAATAAAATAAAATACCTAAATAATATTTATTGAGAGTGTAGAGAATCTAGGCGTAATGAGTATTAACCGGTGACAAATCGACACCCACTATATATAATGTAAGAAAATCTTTTAGACTATTATTGATCGGATAATAACGCATTTCAAGTGGTAAATAAAATGAAATACCTAATTAATATTTGTTGCGAGTGTAGATAATCTAGGCGTAATGACTATTAACCACTGACAGATCAACACCTACTGTATATAGTGTAAAAAAGTCTTTTAGACTATTATTGATCGGATAATAACGCATTTTAAGTGGTAAATAAAATAAAATACCTAATTAATATTTGATGCGAGTGCCGATAATCTAGGCGTAATGACTATTGACCATCGAAAAATTGACACCCATTATATACAGTGTAAAAAAATCTTTTAAACTATTATTGATCGAATAATATCGCATTTCAAGCGGTAAATAAAATTAAATACCTAATTAATATTTGTTGCGAGTGTAGATAATCTTGGCGTAATGGTTATTGACCAGCGATAGATCGACACCCACTATATATAGTGTAAAAAAAAATTTAGACTGTTATTGATCGGATAACACATTTCAAGCGGTAAATAAAATTAAATTCCTAATTAATATTTATTGTGAGTGTAGATAATATTGGCGTAATGATTATTGACCAGCGACAGATCGACACCCGCTATATATAGCCTAATAAAATTTTTTAGACTATTATTGATCAGATAATAACACATTTCAAGCAGTAAATAAAATTAAATACGTAATTAATATTTGTTGTGAGTCTAGATAATCTAGGCGTAATGACTGTTGACCAACCACAGATCCACACCCACTATATAGTGTAAAAAAATCTTTTAGACTATTATTGATCGGATAATAACGCATTTCAAGCAGTAAATAAAATTAAATACCTAATTAATATTTGTTGCGGGTGTAGATAATCTAGGCGTAATGACTATTGATCAATGGCAGATCGACACCCACTATATATAGTGTAAAAAAATTTTTAGACTACTATTGATCGGATAATAATACATTTCAAGCAGTAAATAAAATGAAATACCTAATTAATATTTGTTGTGAGTGTGGATAATCTAGGAGTAATGACTATTGACTAGCGACATATCGATACCCACTATATATAGTGTAAAAAAATCTTTTAGACTATTATTGATCGGATAATAATGCATTTCAAGCGGTAAATAAAATGAAATACCTAATTAATATATGTTACGAGTGTGAATAATCTAGGCGTAATGACTATTGATCAATGGCAGATCGACACCCACTATATATGGTGTAAAAAAATCTTTTAGACTATTATTGATCGGATAATAACGCATTTCAAGCGATAAATAAAATGAAATACCTAATTAATATTTGTTGCGAGTGTAGATAATCTAGACATAATGACTATTGACCAGCCACAGATCGACACCCACTATATATAGTGTAAAAAAATCTTTTAAACTATTATTGATCGGATAATAATACATTTCAAGCGGCAAATAAAATTAAATACGTAGTTAATATTTATTGCGAGTGTAGATAATTTAGGTGTATAGTGTAAAAAAATCTTTTAGACTATTATTGATCGGATAATAACACATTTCAACCGATAAATAAAATAAAATACCTAAATAATATTTATTGCGAGTGTAGATAATCAAGGCGTAATGAGTATTGACCGGCGACAGATCGACACCCACTATATATGGTGTAAAAAAATCTTTTAGACTATTATTGATCGGATAATAATGCTTTTCAAGTGTTAAATAAAATGAAATACCAAATTATATTTGTTGCACGTGTAGATAATCTTGACGTAATGACTATTGACCTGCGATAAATCAACACCCACTATATAGTGTTAAAAAATCTTTTTGACTATTATTGATCGGGTAATAATGCATTTCAAGCGGTAAGTAAAATTAAATACCTAATTAATATTTATTGTGAGTGTAAATCGTGAAGACATACTGACTATTGACCAACGATAGATCTAAATCCGCTATAAATATATGTTACCCCGCTTTCCTTACCTATAAGAAATAATTCTAATTTTTATGTTCTTGAGTATATGGCTTAGTTGTTGAATCAATGATATTGAGAAGGTATATTCGTTTAATTCTAACTTATGTTTATTTCTTAATTTCTATTTTTATTGTTCATATAATTTTGTAGCAATCAGCTGACCATCTATTTAAGGGTAATCAATTACGTGAAAAGTAAAACGATTATAAGTTACAACAGATAAAAATACATAATTTTTTTTTAAAATTACACTATTACTCTATATAAATACATAATTATTTTGTTTTAAAAAATAGACCTTTCAAAGAAAAGGTGATTTAAATGCAAGGATTGAACAGAACCAAACATCCTCTGCCCTACTCCATGACTCCATTTAATGCAAAAGTATTAAAAGTTTCATATACTGTTTCGTTTTACTTGATTTATATCAGAAATAATTAATCAATTTATTTATTCAATTCATAAAATTAAAAGAATTTTGTTATTTTTTTTTCTTTCTATTCTTAATATTAAAAAATACATAACCTAATAATCGTCAAATTTAGAGTTATAACGCATCATAAATAAGATTAATTTGATAAAATACACTTCTAATTAAAAAAATTTTAAGAGGTGTTTCACGTTAAAATGAACAAGTAAAATAAAACGGAAGGAGTACGTATTTAATTCTCTCACTTATTTTGAGTCTTTCTTACTCATTTGCTTCACCTTCTTTAATATTTCCAACTTCTTTTCTTGTTGAGTAGTTGGCCAATTTAATGCAACTTCTTAAATGCACCAAACAACATTGTCATCTTCTACATGTTATTTTTCCTATTTTTAAGATTAATAATTCTTTGTCTCAAAACAACTAGTCTTCCATTCTTCAACATTTCTTCAATCTCTATCACACATCAAAATTCCCATAATTTCTTAGATCTTCTTGCCCTTTTCTCATCTAGTTTGTTATGGTAAAGAAAAAATTAAAGTCATCAAAATTGAGGGTGGAAGTTCGATTTTTTAGATGGATGAATACACGAGATATTGGTGCGGTTCAATGAGAAAGCCGTACTCGAAGAA
>NC_061119.1:201753566-201769311 GCF_002878395.1 Capsicum annuum | reverse complement strand
AGCAGCATAACCCAGAAGGAGAGAGCATTTTGTCTTTGTATAAATTCTTCCTATGAAGAAAAAGTCAAGTTAATTGAGCAGAAGAGAAATACTCAAATATACATATATGATTTGTGCAATTTAGAATGTTTAGCAGAAGCAAAATCCCTCACCTATGACCAATGACGAATCGAATGATTATTCCTTTCTCTTCTTCAAGCTTCCTTCTTTTGTCACCTGTTAAATCAACAATGTTGCATATCAGATAAAACAAATGCCAGCACGAGACGAGTTAAGGCATAGGGCGCGGTCATTAAACCTTGTGGCATCCATGTAGCGCGAACTGAATCCCTTCTTTTTCTGCTACTAAACGCGGTGTTTATTCCTACCACCATAAAATATTTCCTTTTTCTTCGTGATTCATCTTTTTCGATCTCTTCTGATATCGGAGCTCCACTAAGAATCAACTCCTGTGTTGCTTTTGCTGCAGCCAATTCCATCTCCAAATTTGAAATTGTTTTGTCTAATGTCCTGTACAAGATATGCAGTTATTCATCAGCATTCACATTATATATGTTTCTCATATCTAATGCAAAGTTTCAGTTGTAATTTATCAAAACTATAAGAAATACTCCCTCCGTTTCAATCTGTTGTATGTCGTACCTACCTCTTTAGTCCGTTTCAATAAGAATGCCGCCACTTTCATTTTTTGGCAACCCTTTGATTCTAACTTTCTATATAACATGTTTAAGGTCACAAGATTAAACAACATTTTGGTACATTCTACTTATATTTAGTTTAAGACCATAAAATTCAAGAGTCTTTTTTTACTTACTTAAACTCCGTGCAAGTCAAGACCAGACAAACAAATTGAAACAGACGGAGTAATAGAAAAGAAAGGAAAAGAGGATTGAGCAAAACTCACTCAATAGCATGATTCGCCTTGGAAACATTCCCAAAAATATCTTTAGATACAAGTTTTATATCTTTCTGCTGCAACTTAACCAAAAAAAGGAAAAGATCAAAGTTAAATGTTTGGTTGAGGGAAATGAACAAGAAAGTCAGAGATTATTTTCTAGTACTTAGAATGTACGTTGCTCGGACTCTTCAAAAATACTGATAGTGCATATTGGATCCTCCAAAAGTAATACATTTTTGGAGGATCTGACATGATATGGCGTAGAATTAGGAATACTTACAAATTTTGTAATGCATCCTTCTGAAACTAACTTCAATTTTTCAGCTTCAACTGTAGTTGTTCTTGTAATTCCTCCTTCTGTTTCAGAAATTGTCCACATTCTGCAATCAATAAATGCTTACAATACTGTCAAAGTATCATTTCTCATGAATTGATTTCCAAATACATGATCATTGTGTAAGATATTTCGTCGTATAAAAGATAACTGCAGGTATTAGAAGCAGGAAAATAAAAAAGGTTATCTGCCACAGTATGATTAAAATACACTGATAGCGTAAAACAATTTTACACTGCCAAAATATGTAAGTAAAATCCATTTTCAAAATAATTAATCTCATCTCTTTACATCATATGCCAATTCATCCATTTTTTTAATTTTACAATCTTAACGATTTTTGAATACTTGATCAACACCTAAAAATGTAAAGACATCAATCAAGGGTAGTCCGGTGCATTAAAGCTCTCGCTATGCCTGGGTTCAGGGAAAGGCCGAACCACAAGGGTCTATTGTACGATGCAGCCTCACTTTACATTTTTGCTAGGGATTGTTTCCATGTCTTGAACCCGTGGTCACATGGCAACAACTTTACCAGTTACTCCAAGGTTCCCTTCCAAACAAAATTCTTCAAATACACAGAAAAGATCTCATACCCAATCAAGAGAAGTGAAACAACACTACAAGAATTCAGTCTTTCTTGAAAAAGAAGTGAATAAATTTACCTGTTTGTGAAGATCATTCCAGCACAAAAACTACCAACAAGACATAGAAAAAGACTCCATTTTTGAGAAACTACACTTTTTGATGGCCTTTCTGTTGCTCCTCTATTCTTGAAATACATTTTTACAATACACTTCAATCCTTCAATAATCCCATATACACAACATAATCAGAGGTCTCAGGTTCGACCTTTCACCCTTTACTTCAATGCGAGTACGGCCACAAACCAAGAGACTTTTTTAGCAAAACCCCATATGCACTACACGATAATGGACTCGAATCAAGATTAGTCGGAGCTTTAATGCAAATACCAGATACAAACAAACCAAGAAGGATATAATTTTTACAGCAAAAAGTAAATCCTAGGAACAAACTTTGAGGAAGATACAGTTGTTAATAGAACTTTATTGAAAGAAAGAAAGGCTAAGGTTTACAATATAATCTGAAAAGCATAAAACTAACTAAAACAAAAGTAGGCTATATATACATAGCCAATAACCTAAAGGTCCATAAACTAAAGGCCCAATAACATATGGGCTAACATCCCCCCTCAAACTCTCAATGCTTATTGCTGTTGCATGGGGTGGGGTGGGGGGTGGGGGGCGGGGGGGTGTTCTTGGAACGCAACTGAAGACAGCATAGCTACATGTACCAAATTTACCAAACTGTCTTTTTCAAGATTGAGGACCTTTCTCCTATAATGAAATGGGGTTCATGAATCATGAGCAAACTGTACTAGTTCTTTTGCTACAGTGGCTTAAATAAATGCCCTTCTTGAATGTTTGCATATCTGTAACGGTTCGACAAAATTCACTAGCTTTCACTCAAACTTTATATTTATAGTATTAAAACTTCATGTAATATGTACCAATAATTTATTCAGAATACAATAAGAAAAAAATATTATGGTCTAGTGAGCAGCGGCACTCTTGCAGAGCCATCTTGTGCTAAGGGTGTCAAATGACACTAATTCATCGAAAAATAACACTGTTTAGCTAGGTGAAAATTTTAGTTTTACATATATATATATATATATAGTACTTCTTCCGTTTCGGAATAAGTAAATTATTGGGGTATTTATTGGTGTTTTAAAATAAGTGAATCATTAAATTTTTTTTCAAATTTCCTTATGATTTGATAATCAATTAACTTTTGAAAAAGTATTACAAAGTCAATTTTTTTTTTTTTGGGATAAAAATGAAAAGTTGTATTAAATTTATATTTTTAATGTTTTTTTCTTAATATGTGTGCCAAAATCCAACAATTCATTTACTATGAAACGGAGAAAATAAATGTTAGTGTGTCTACTTTTTTTATATGTGACATTCTTTAATAAAATTTCTGATTCCGCTACTGTTATCAAATATATGCTTGACAGTTTGCATTTAAGTGATTGGAGAATCAGAATAGAAAAAAGTTGAAGGGAATCTATAGAATCTTGACATGTGTAAGCAGATTATAAGCTTTTTGTTCTGTCAGAAAAGAAAATTTCATCTGATACTACTGTGTCACTGTGTGTATTTGGCATTTTAAATTCATGTTTAGCTTAAAATATATTATCCATATTGATTAATTAAGTAGTTCTGAATTTGCTTCTATCGCAAATAGTTTTTTTATCCTACAAAGAAAGATAGAGATAATGTTGTACCGTTCATCTTCTTCAGATTCTACTTATGTGATTATTCTGCATATGTCATTACCCCTCGATCTCAAAATAAGTAATATCTTATCAAAACCATTTTGTTCAAAATAAATCTCACTTTAGGAACTCAAGACAAAATTTAGTAATATATTTTTTTCAATTTTTGTGAGGCATTTATTAAGGAGGAATAGTTTAGTAAACTACAATTATTTTATTAAATTTATAATAGATGTGTTTGTTTGTTTTTTTGCTAATGTAACACTTATTTTGCAATGAAAAAAGTATTATTATTGTTTATTAATTAACTAAGTATTGTTTTAGGTAGCGAAAGTGACAATCAAGGTTAGGGAACTTCACTTATTTTGTTCTGCTTCATATCTTGTCACTTTTATATCTCTACCTACTGATTTTTTTATTTTTTATTTTGGAAACTTCCTTTCCCAAATAAAAATAAATAAATCTACTTTTAGCACATTAACTAACATTCTAATACAGTACTCTTTCCGTTTTAAAATAATTGGTCTTTTAAAAAAAAAAATATTTGTTTCAGTTAATTTTTTTTTAAATATTTGTTTCAATTTAATTCTTTTTTATGAAATTAAAATAACTTTATTATGTTCTTTCAATACTATCCATGTTATTAAATGACTAAATAAAGCGTATATATTTAAATTTGTATTTTCAAAACACAATTGCTAAGACTAATTTGGTAAAATAAATTCCTCGTAAATATTTTTAAAGAGAGTATCATGTCAACAAAGACCAAATATTTTAAAAAGAAAGAAAATACTTTCTTTTCTCAAAATAAAATAAAGTTCCTGACTATTTGGTCTGAAATTAACTGATAATGAATGCAATTTTGTGTCAATTAGGAGTCGTTTGGTAGAGTGTATAAGAATAATGCAAAATATGGCGTGTTAGTAATGCTTGTGTTAGCTATGCTTGTATTTTTCTTATGCAGTGTTTGGTTTGATGTATTAAAAATAGCATGAATTACATAATTATTTTTTTTTACAGAAATACGTTTCATATATATGTTGGAAAGGATGCGGAAAATTTTTTGAGGGATAATAGTATCTTTAATCATGTTAATGCATGTATTAGATCCATTGCATTGCTAATAACATGGATTTTGAGATATTAGTAATACACACCTCAATACATAGTAGAGTGTATAACTAATGCTTGCATTACTTATACATTGGGTGAAAAAATATATCAAATAAGGTACTAATAATACACATTAAACTAATACATGCATTAACTTTTCAATACACTCAACCAAACGACCGCTTAGAATTCATTAAGAGGTAATTGCTCCCAACTAGGATCTTATTTTTAGCTGGGTTTAATTAGAAATTTTTAATTATGGATTGAAGGATTTATTCATCGTGCTATACCTTGGTAACTTATCACGCTTTGTATCTACATTTAATGGGTGGGAGCTTGGAGTAACTGGTAAAGTTGTTGTCGTGTGATCAAGAGATCACAAGTTCAAGCCTTGAAAACAGTCTCCGGTAGAAATGTAAGATAAGGCGCCGTACAATACACCTTTGTGGTGAGAAACTTCCCCAAATCCTACATAGCGAGAACTTTACTGTATCAGTACCCTTTTTAGTATCTACATTTAACCATACTAAGTTACCATGGTTAAGTCTTATTTATGATTTAGTGAAAAGAGTGTGTGAGAATACGTGTCATATATTTATTAGATTAAGGCAAATATTACTCTCTCCATTTCTTTTTTGATTATCACGTTTTATTTTTCGAGAGTCAGTTTGATTAATTGTTAAAGTTAAATTAGACTAGATTAATTCATTATTTTTAAATGAAAATTTGGATATTCAAAAACTATACAAAGTACTAGAAGTTATAATTTTTTTCATATTAATATGATAGAAAACTGCATTTTGATTAATTGTTAAAGTTAAATTAGACTAGATTAATTCATTATTCTTAAATGAAAATTTGGATATTCAAAAACTATACAAAGTACTAGAAGTTATAATTTTTTTCATATTAATATGATAGAAAACTGCATTTTAAAATATTAATCAAAACTTATATTGTTAGACTCTTAAAAAAGAATTCGAGACAGCTAAAAGGGAATGGAAAAAGTGTGTGGGTGGAAAGTGTCATCTAAGTTGGAGACTTTCAATATTATATATATAACCTCTATCTCAAATTATCTACCGTGTTTCTCTTTTACACATTTCTTAAAAAAATGATAAGATTTCTATTATTAGATTTAATAATGGCATATTTCTCAATAATTAAACTATTATTTTAGGCCCTTTATATTCATTGATGATTGTGACATGTTTGGAAACACACAAAAATTGAATTGAACATAGGAACATAGCAACCCATAAATGATTAAGAAGAGTTGGTAAAAGAACAGTTCAGAGTTTCTTTTTTATTTTATGTTTTTAGATACTAATACTAAAGTAGTACGTACGTACTCCTTCCTTTTAAAATACTTGCTGCTTTGAAATATTTATTTCAAAATATTAATTGTCTTTATTTAAAATATTCATTTTAAAATATTCTACAATGGGGCACGCAAATCCTAAAAACGCAGTTTCTCCTAAAAATGACATTTCTGATTAGAAAATGCACTAGATATTTATCTAAATTAAATCAGTAGGTCTTTGAATGGATTCCACATTAGACCAAAGCGTTGATCTCTGAAAAAATAATACTTGAGCTTCAGAAGCTTCTGATCTAGTAGGTCCATAAAATTCACTAGAATAAATGATATTGTTGAACCAAGCAAAATAATAAGCAATAAAATCAAAGATGCTAAAGCCCCCTAAACTATAAGATTAGTAAACCTATGATTTTAGAATTTCAAAATACTTCTTTTTTTCATTTCACCTTTAGTATTATCTTGAAGACTATAAATTACTCAATTATGATACATAAATAAAATAAATATTCCATGAAGAACATTATATCTTAGAAAATAATCATATAGATAATGGTAAAATAACAAACAGTACTCATCCTATTTTTATTTTTTTTTAAATAGGTGTAAATAAAAAAACACTATAAATATTTCTGAGAGAAATAGAGAGTAACAACCAAGAGTGATACGTGGTCCTGATCGTGTCAAAGAACTTTTCGTGGAAATGACACACTTCTCAGTTTACAAGAACTAATTATTTATTTTTCATTTTTTTTCGTAGTAATATTTATTCCATCAAATTTGATTGTTTTTTTCTAAGAGGAAAGATAAATTAATTTAAAATATAATCTCGTAATAATTTATTTTTTGGGATCAGACTATCCCTAAGCAATTCATGATGGCATGCATAAAGGAAGGCTGTACGTGTAGCTTAATAAGTGTTAACTTTTTTGGAACTTTTCCTTTTTTTGTCTTAATTATCAGTGTGATTAATCCACATCCATTACCCATAGATTAGTAATATATCAAAGCTACTTACACCATCATCATAGGTTGTGCTGAAGTGGTCGGTTTACTCCACTCTTAATCAAAGATTTTGAATTTAAGCCTGGGGTATGGAAAAAAAAAATTGTTGGGAGTGTTACCCTCTGAATGAACCCTACAGTGTATGATTTGAATTAGTTGGGGCTCCAATGCAGATACTGGACACGGGATTTAAAAAAAAGGCTACTTACACCAACCTATATATTGCATGATTGTTTGGTCTGTGGCTGAAAAAAGGAAGAATTTTTTTCGGATAAGAATTTCTGTTGTTTGAACGAAAGCAGAATATTAAAGGAAAGTGGAGCTAAATGGTGTGTTTGGTACAAAGGAAAATGTTTCTCCTAAAAAAGAAGTGAAATTTTTACTTATTTTTCCAATGTCCAGTAAGTAAAAATATTATTGCAAAAACATTATATATAAACTAAAAAAATACCATGGAATGGAGAGTGGGGTGGGTTGAGTGGGTGGAGAGGAGATAATGAACGTAAAGTCACTTATGAAATTTTTTTTTTTTCTACTTTTATTAAGAAAGATATTTTTTCTTATTTTTTATATATATACCATACCATGCCAATCCCTACTTATCAATGTGGTCACCAAGAATCATGTGATTCAAGAGGGAAAAGAATTATTCAGACGGTAAATATTTATTTGTTCTGAATGTTTGCCTCACCCTGATGAATGGGTAGTGATAAAAGTTAAAGTAATGATGTGCATTAATTAACTATAGCTAAATGTAAAATCACATGCCATGTACTTTATGAATTGATGCAGAAACTGGGCGTGAAAGTTTTTTTCAATATTTTGGTAATGCAACAAAGCTACGAGTTTAAATTTTAAGTCTGTATTCTAGGATAACGACATTAGGTGTTATCAGAATTCTAAATTTAATTTTTCTACGCGTTTAGTGAATTTATTAATACAAATACAGGATTTGAGCAAAAACGATTAGATTCGATGGAGCTCGATCCTTAACCTTCTAGCTTTAGCCACTGCTACTAGAACATATGGATACCGATATGTTCTAGAATATATCGAGCCTGGAGAAAGTAAAGTGTACACAGACCTTGGGGACATTGTTAGGTAGAGAGGCTGTTTTCGGAAGACACTCGACTCAGAGAAAGCAAAAATGCAACATTTATGAAGACACAAGCAATAACGGAGTAGCAATAAGAAAATAGAGGCATACAAATGAGAAGAAACAAATTGAACTACAAGTATATTATAGGGCTTAATGTGCTGAGGTATTAAATGGTTGAGAAATGAGCATTAGTTGGATCAAATTGCAGCCTGAAGGTAAGAAAAATGAGATGAAATAGGATATCAAAAATGAAACAATCCCTAATCAACTGATTATACCATGTATCTGTTTCTAGAACAGCTAAAACTAACATTTTGGTCCGTAACATGTTCAAACCCATGACATGCACCTAAACCACACATCACGCGTAGTGGCTGACGCTGTTACCTCTGGACCAGAGTCCAGGGCGCTTGTTTGTGTTCAAATTTAGAAATATTCTCTCGTTAAATAATCTCTTTCACTGATCCTAAATTTCCTGCAAATCACGTGTGGCATGGAAAACTTTCGTCTTCACATGCTCCATAAGAAATGCAATCTGCCAAGAGTGAAAGCGAAAACTATCAGGCCCGGTGAACCTATGAATACAGAGTAAAGTTGAAAGAAAGGACATGCCTGTAAATTCGGAGACTACAGCAACAACAGTTGAGACTTGTGATCAATGCCATTAAAGATGAAAGTCCCAGACATGGGAATGAATTGTCTAGTGATGAGCTGCATCGAACACAACAAAATAGACCTTAGATTACTGCTCCGATAAAACATGGCTGTATATCCAAGTAAAGTAGAAGTTTCGAAAAAAAGAAGCAAGATTCACGATAAAAAATGAAGCAGACACGAACCTTGATCACTTCTTGGGATGCAACTCCTCCAACGAAGGCAGCTACAGCATGAAGCTCCGAAGCACCATATCGACACATCTCCTTAATAAGGTCCTCTGATAAGGTGGAGCCATTGCAACCAAGGTCGTTGAGTAGGCCAACAACGGTAGTTTTCAGCCGGGATATATCTTCATCCATCTCACTACCAAGAAATTCTTAAAAGTCAGATGGTCATAAATTAGCTTTTCCTTTAGAAATGAAATTGTATGGATGAAAAGCATCAGTCCTTACCCATCAAATTGGCCAGGAAATTTGTTATAGTTTGCAGCAAACCGGTCAGCTGCTCGAAGAAGAATATAAAGACCCGCAGCAGTACTGCCATAAAAAGGGAGTATGCAAAAGCTCCCTAATGAAAGACTATTTATGCAAAATAACTAATGTTTGGAAGATCAACAACCGGCATATGCATTCAAATACAAAAATATTAACAGTTCGGCAAAAAGAAAATTTTTGAGCACCCATTCGGAATACAAGATATTTGCTGTCTTTAAGAATATCATACTACATGAACAAGTCAAACTCTCCTTAAGCCCCAAATTATTATTTTTTAATTGTTAAAAGTATCATATTAATCTCAACAACAAGTTTTTATCATCGCATTTCTTTATTCCGCCCCACCCTACATTTACATGGCCAAAGAAGTTCCACTGATGGAAAGAGAACTGAGAGATACATCAGACAGCAACTGTTAACAACGACAATCCAGTTTCCAGCATCCTCCTAACAGATAAATTGTTTCAAAGGGTAGCGTCTATCGTTATTTCATCTCAGCACTAAATACTACTCCCTCTGTCCCAAAAGAAGTGTCAGCTTAGCGAAAAAATTTGTCCCAAAATAAGTGTCTTAGGAATTCAAGACAAATATGTTTTTTCCAACTATATCCTTATACTCCATCTTCTTAATAGTGTTCAATTTTCAAGAGATATTTATTAAGTAGGGATAGTTTAGTAAACTATCATTGTATTTATTAATTTCTTAATGGACATGATATTTGCGAAGGTGCCACTTATTTTAGGACTGAAGGAGTATTATTGTAGCCAGTATTTCTTTTCTTCCACATCCATTTTCAACTTCATCGTGAAAAGCAATTCAAACAAGCTTGGACAATATTACATCCCTAATTTTTCAAACATATGATACCAAAGACCAGCAAAAGATACTGTCAAATATCTTTTCGCTGAAAAACGGTTTAGTTCAGGCTTCGCTTCCATCATACCTTCTGAATGACTAAATGGCTGCAGTTTCAAGTCTATCGAAACATTAAAGTACTTTCTCTTTTCCTTGCCTTTTCCCGAGTTAACCATCTATTTACCTTTTTCTCAGAAAAAGATGCCATTGCAATATTAGAAGTAGCACACAGGCACACTATCAGCATGATTACTAGAAAGTACACATCTTCAAAAGACATTTACGACAAAGTGAAGGAACCACAAAAAATAGTACAAAGTAATTTTCAGAAGCAAGTCCATCCTAATGCCTGCATAATAAAATGTAGCTATCAAATCACCAACTTCTCATTCTCAAAGCAATAATTATTTTATTCCTAATGCTTTGATTAGCATCACTTGCAAAGTTAGTAGTTTTCAATAAAACCCTGGTTAGCTGATAACATAGAAGCAGCTGGACTAAATGGTGCCTTCATTAAGTCAAGCATGCAAATATCTTAAAATGAGAGATCCTTCATTAAAAGAACTTGAAATACTCCTACTTCAACAGAAAAGGTCTTAATAACCCAAAGTATGCCTCCAAAATCTGTTTTTCAAAATTTGGAAGTTCATATGGGACTTCACAAGAAGCCCTTGGGAAAAGATTTAGAAAAAGAATGTCCACCATGAAAATGGCAGGGGGCTTTAGCCAGGATAGACTTACTTTTCAGGAAGTACTTTAAGAGAGTTGGCTTCTTGCAAAGTCCTGTTATTTGGTATCACAAAACAATCAACGTATCATGAAAGGATCATGTCGGTTCGAAGAGCTAAAATTATCCCAACGAACCCTTCCTATTTCAATTTATATCACTGAAGATGTTTCCAACTCGAGGTCATTAGACCGTGTCAATCCATATTCCTATGGTAAGCAATTACATACCCATGATCCTCATCTATCAGATACTTCTGCAACTCTGGTTGAGCAGGAGAGTTAAACTCGTCCTCAACGAGCCGATATCTGCAAACCTAACATAACGGAAAGACAAAATTTCAGCGACAGGAAACTAAACATCCAGCCAGAAATAATGATGTTGAATGGAATTTGCTGACAGCTAGCGGTGGAAATTGTTGTCATCCTAAGAAAGATGCACCATCTTGTCAGCAGTCTCTTCAAAATTTGTTTCCAAGTCATGATCTTAATATTGACATAAAGCATCACTATCGTAGTATCTTATCACTAACATAGCAACAAAATCAACCACCAAAATCATGCAGGTAAAAGGAGGAGATTTTAAGATTCTTCCATGACAGCATAGCTGAACACACTTTGTGAAGCATATAGTTTTTGAGGCCATTGAGAATTTTCAAACAATTGCCTGAATCAAATACAGGAGCAAGACCAGGAATATGTGTTCCCAAGCTAGCATCCGTCTGCCTAACAGGATCCACCCCCCCATCGCACCTGTAGTGAAGGACTTAACAAGGCATGTGCCAAATAAGATACAACAACATACACAGTATTCTGGGGAGGGTAAGTTTACGCACTACCTCAAAGGTGAGGTGAGGTAGAGAGGCTGTTTCCAATATACCCCCGGCTCAAGACAAAAATGTGCTAAATAAGATAACCCGTTTAATAGTTTAGGGCCTTTTCTGAATGGCTCTTAGGATGAACTCAAATTTAACCACTTCAGGAAAGGAGGACAAGAAGAGCCGTGAGAAAAGAGACAGACAGGATCACAAATTCATACCACAAAAGCAGCAAGCAGAGGAGTCCTTTTCATAAGGGTTAAACAGATTGATACTCTCTCTATTCAATTTATGTGTCTTCTGTTTCAAAAATAATTTCATCTTTCTACATATAGTAAGATTTTTATTCCAATATTCCTATTTTACCCATAATGCATCTCCCTTGTTGGAATGACGTGGCATCTAAAAGACCACAAAATTCAAAGAGTATTTTGGCATGTTATACACATTTAGTTTTAAGACCACAAAATTCAAAATCCTTTCACATTCTTAAACTGCATGTCCGATCAAACTAAGACACATAAAATGAAACCAAAAGAATATATGGTTTATGTAGCAAGAAATATGATATGTTCCAAATTGTAAACAGGAAGCAGATTCACATAGCATAAAGAAGTAATTCTAGATGGATGGACATTCAAAGTAAGGGAATAGAAAACATGAAATCCCCTTACAGCAATTTTCCTAGCATTTTTACAAAAGCTCTTTATATTCGCCTTGGAGATGCTGGCTGGATCCCTACTGATTTTCTTGAGTAGATTCTTGACCCTTTCCTCCATATCACGAAAATCAGCCTCAGCCTTGGCTTGGTAGGTTTTTTGCAGGTTTATATACAATCTGCAATAGAGTCAACAGTCCAAGCATCAATAAACAAACTACCATAAATCTTACTCCCTCCGTTTCAATTTGTTTGTCCCACTTTGTTTTTCTGTCCGTTTCAAAAAGAAAGCTTCTTTCCTTTTTTGACAACTTTTAAATTTCAACAAACAGACCACAAGATTTGGCACATTCAACTTATCTTTAGTTTAAAAACACAAAATTCAAAAGTCTTCTTTAATTTCTTAAATTCCATATCAAGTCAAAATTGGACAATCAATTCGAAACAGAGGGAGTAATAAAAATTTAATATGTAGTGAAGAAACTTAAAGCACTAACTCAGTTGATGATGTCATGTCTGGTATCGACCCCTCAAGAGGTGTCTCCCCACCACCTTCATTAGCTATGAACTCCTAGGAATGAAAGAAAATATATCATATCGATCACCAACTTCTACTAATGCAAGGAAATATTGATATAGAGAACATACACAGGTTGCTTGATAAAAGCTACTAACAAAAATGTATTTGCTGAAGGAAAATAGAATGAAACCTTGAACCAAAATGAAGAGAGACAATGTGCTAATTTTTTGTGGATACTAACAGAATAATGCATATGCAGATTAGCATATATATCAATTAAAAGAAAGCCATGAACATAGGGAAGATTATTTTTCACGGAATAGTTCCCAAATTAAACCTCACTTGTCTAATCCATCAAATACCTCAGATTTTCTTGTGAAAATGTGGAATAGCAACAAAGACAGAGATCGGAAGGACCATCTCATTATAGAGGCTAAAGCCAGAGCTCTCCATCACTCAAAGGAAGAACTTGGCAAGGGCCCCTCTATCCCCTGCCCCCATGCTCTTTTGAAAGGAAAACACGCACAAGGAAGATGTAAAGGAAGAACTAAAACAAGTACAAGCAACCTCACCAAAAGAGAACCAGCGGAACTGCTACTTCCAACCTTTACAATCAACTAAAGTCTAAAAAGTCATCAAATGTATGGATTATTTAAGATGTCTATATGTTATTTAGAGCAAAACAATCAGCAAGAATGAAAAAACATCAGCAACGTAAAATCATGTTTTAGTGGACCTATCAACTCGTCAATTCTTCTTCTAATCTGGTTAAATCAACTAATGAGGCTGCAATAGACAATAGTTCCAGAAAATGTTTCCAACTTCCTTCCTGTGTATGTTTTTTCCAAAGAAAATGCAAGTTACCTTCAGGGCTGCTACCAACACCCAAAAATCAGATGAATTGGAATCAACTTCTGTACAACTGTCATTAATAATCTTCTGTAAGTTTGGACCTAGTATATGAAAGAGAAAAGTCAATTATACATTGCCGATCTCATCATCCCGGTTCAAATTAAGAATCCAACTAACTAAATTGAAACCAACATAATATAAAGTTTCAAGAAAGAAATCCTTTACTCCATGAGTATTCTTTTTTTCTGATGAACTAAGATCTACCATCACTATGATACCCTTACAAGTTTAGAAAAGGAAGTATTTAACCAAATGCTAGGCCCACTTATTTTCTAGGATAGTTGTAGTTCAACGACTTTTACCGCTGAGTTATCCTCTTGCATTGAAACGATTTAACCAATCAATTGGGAAAAAAAAGACTAAGACTAGAATAGCCGGCAAGGGGTATAAAATTGCAAATGCATGTTACCCTAATTAGTCCTCTAGTTAGCAATAAAGAGAAACAAGATGATGAATACATAAAACCATTAAAAATTCATAAACTATCTACGAGCAGACAAATATAAGCATATCTTGTATATTGGAGTTTAGCAAAGCCTCTAGATTATTTTTATTTTTAAGTAGTAGAAAAGCCTCCTGACGTATAAAGACAAGGTTTATTTTCAACTTTGGTAAGATCGTAATGGATTATGTAAAATGCCCATATTGACAATACACCAAAAGCATGTTTCTCAGTAAATTGAAGATGTCCCCACCTCAATAGTCTATAGGCAATCATTCTGATAAAACGGGTAAGTAAAAAAATCTATTCAAATTTCGAGAAAGAAACCAGATAATCGAATAAACTGCTGCCAAAGATCACAAGCAACTCTGACACACAAAATTAGGTAAATATATTCATTTAATAGGCAAAGATAAATCTCCCAATTATTTGAGAAGAATGGGAACCAAAGGATGAAAGATGTGAAGCAGCTCCCCATAAATTGGGAATTTCTGACATATAAGAACAAAATTCATTATCTACTAAAATTTCAAATCTGGTTATCAGGCAACCCTCAACTTGATGTTGCGGCCAATTCGATGCAGTTTCCTACATATTATAGAGATTTCACAGAAGAAAACATTCAAATTGATCTTCTTTTACTATGAAATTTTTGAGATCTCTAGGAAGCTGCATAAGATTGTGCCAATAACAACAGGTTATAGTTTGCCTAAAGCAATATTGAAAACATTAAAGAGTTATTGATGTTAATAGATGGACTGATGAGAGTTCTTATTCTTAATGCGGGTGCTCACAGTCTAAAGAAACTGCTACCCAGATTAAAGCACTCACAGCAAACACGGTTTGAACCATTAAGAATCCATCCCAAAAACTCGATAAAATATAAGAAGTCTCCACTAAAATTATTATACAAGATGGAAAAAACTAGTATGAGTTTCTGATACAGCACACAATTCACATATATACTTACCAATCCCTTGTGGAGAAAAGACCTTGTATGATGCTTCCATGGCTTCTCTATAGTTTTCTTCATCCCTCATAATCATCTTGGATTTAATCAAATCCTAAGGCATTTAATAAATCGACCAAATCATATTAGATGGATTAAAAAAAGGAATTATTAAGGATGCAACTGAAGAGGGATTTGAAAAATATATTTTTCAACCTTGAAGTGCTTTTTCTCTTCTCTGGTAGAAGGAAGCTTTCCATCATGAGTATTTGCCCATTCCTCTGCCACCTTAACAAGGATAATAATATATGGTGTGTGTTTATGTGCTACAGCATCAGTTGTGTTTAAATCAATTGTCTCCGCAAACCTGTGGTCATAAGTATGAACGAAATCAGCCCCTTTCTTTATCTTTTTCCTCCTTTTGATGAGGAATATGTATTTGTTAAAAAGAAGAAAGTATGACTCTCACATCAGTGAAATCCTAATCCCCATCAAAAATATATCTAAAATGCATTCACATGTATGGCTTTACACCAAGAGATGCTTTAAAAAATTTATTGATACCCATAAATGACCTACCAAGCTTGCAAATTTTGTGTTACTGTTATTTATATGCACCACACTGCTAGCACAGATGGATCACAA
>NC_061119.1:201720651-201750566 GCF_002878395.1 Capsicum annuum | reverse complement strand
AGCTTCCACTTCATCCATCCCGCCCCAATACGGTGCGAGACATCCTCGTCAATCTCACCGTTACTCTGGATCACGGACCCGAGATACTTGAAACTCTCCCTCTTACCTACCTCCTGTGATTCCAGCTTCACTACTACCTCATTCTCCCGCCTCACGTCATTAAACTTGCATTCCACATACTCTGTCTTGCTTCTGCTCACCCTGAACCCTTTAGACTCAAGGGTTTGCCTCCACACCTCTAATTTGTCACTCACACCCCCTCGAGTCTCATCTATCAGAACTACATCGTCTGCAAAAAGCATACACCACGGCACCTCCCCTTGAATACGCCGCGTCAACTCATCCATCACCACTGCAAACAAAAAGGGACTAAGAGTAGATCCCTGATGCAACCCTGTCCGGACCGTGAAATGCTCTGAGTCTCCTCCCGCCGTCCTCACCTTAGTTTTCGCTCCATCATACATATCCTTGATTGCTCTGATATATGCCAGCGGTACTCCACTCACCTCCAAGCATCTCCAAAGCACCTCCCTGGGGACTTTGTCATAGGCCTTCTCCAGGTCGATAAACACCATGTGCAGGTCCTTCTTCCTCTCCCTATACTGTTCCACCAACCTCCGTACCAGGTGAATTGCCTCCGTCGTCGAGCGGCCAGGCATAAATCCAAACTGGTTTTCTGAAATAGACACTATCCGTCTCAGCCTCACCTCGACCACTCTCTCCCAGATCTTCATAGAGTGACTCAATAACTTAATCCCCTATAGTTGTTGCAACTCTGGATGTCCCCCTTATTCTTATAGAGAGGTATCATGGTGCTCCACCTCCAAGCCTCGGGCATCTTTGCCGTCTTGAAGATTTCATTAAACAATCCCGTCAACCACCTAAGACCAGCCTCTCCAACGAACTTCCAAAACTCGACCGGTATCTCATCCGGCCCCGTCGCCCTACCCCTTCGCATTCTGCGAACAGCCTGTCTAACCTCTTCTACCTTAAAACGTCTACAATAGCTAAAATCCCGACACTCCTCTGAGTGCTCCAGTTCCCCTAACACAATAGCTCTATCCCCTTCGTCATTCAAGAGCCTATGAAAGTACGACTGCCATCTATTCTTAATGTGGCCGTCCTCCACCAACACTCTACCGTCCTCCCCCTTAATGCACCTCACCTGATCGAGGTCACGACCCTTCCTCTCCCTAGCCTTAGCGAGTCTAAACAACTTTTTCTCCCCTCCCTTCCCCTGTAACCCTGCATACAGGCTCTCAAAGGCGGCCGTCTTAGCTGCCGTGACTGCTGACTTAGCCTCCTTCCTCGCTAGCTTGTACTCTTTCCTGTTTACCCGCTTCTCCTCTTCGTCCTTACTCTCCACCAACTTGGCATACGCCCCTTTCTTGGTCCCCACTTTCTTCTCCACCTCTTCATTCCACCACCAATCCCCCTGATGGTGGCCGGCCCGGCCCCTAGAAACCCCCAACACCTCACTTGCATTCTCCCTGATGCACCTAGCCGCCCTATCCCACATACTATCCACGTCTCCCCTACACTCCCACACCCCCATTCCCGCCAACTTCTCCCCTATCTCCCACGCATTCACTGGCGTCAAGCCGCCCCACTTAATTCTAGGTCTACACTCCCTACTCCTCCTCTTTCTATTCTTCTTTATACCCAAATCTATAACCAAGAGCCTATGCTGGGTCGAAAGATTCTCACTCGGAATGACCTTACAGTCCTTACACCACGCCCTATCCCCCTTCCTAAGCAACAAAAAGTCAATCTGGGTCCTGGCTACCGCGCTTCGAAAGGTGATCAGGTGCTCGTCCTTCTTCGGGAAGCCCGAGTTCACCACCACCAGCCCAAAGGACCTCGCAAACTCCAATAGGGTAACCCCCTCTTCATTTCTCTCCCCAAAACCAAAACCACCATGCACATCACCAAAGCCTCCCGGTAGCGCCCCGATGTGCCCGTTGAAATCTCCTGCTACAACAATCTTCTCCGAGCTAGGCACGCCTCTCACCACCTCCTCCAAAGCCTCCCAAAACCGCATCTTCTCCTCCCCCTCCGATCCCACTTGCGGCGCATAGGCACTACACACGTTCAGGGTAAACCCCCGAATGACCAACTTAATAGTCATCAACCTATCGTTGATCCTCTTCACCTCTACTACCTGGCCTCTAAGCTCTTCATCCACTAAGATGCCAACTCCATTCCTACGCCTCTCGCTCCCAGAGTACCACAGCTTGTAACCATCCACATCCCTAGCCTTAGACCCTACCCACTTGGTCTCCTGAACACACGTAATGTTGATCCTCCTCTTCCTAAGGGTCTTCACCAGCTCTATGGACTTGCCCTGCAGGGTCCCTATATTCCAAGACCCAACCCTCAGCCTACCGTCACTACCCGCACGCCCTCCACTACTCCCCCCGCGGCCAAACCTTGGCCTCCCTCCCACTCCCGCCCTTTCCTCATCCCCCGCCCCCACCACGGCCCCCCGCCCCAACCCCCTCGGACATGACCCTATCCACCCATTACTGCCCACAACCACAACTAGACGAAAGTATAAGAGAATATAAAGATATAAAGACATAAACGATGGTAATAGCAAAGCAGCAGCAAGTAATACAAGGCTCACACAAATTCAAAGAAATACACCAGCAACCAAACTATACTCAATTACTAGTATAATACGAAGAATGAAAGAATGCAGAATGAAGAATGAAATAAGCAAAGGTTAGAAGTCACCAGATTTCGCTTGTAGACCAAGCCGGCAACCAAGCCCCGCGTCGACCTGCTGCCGGGGGATTTCGCTGCTGAGATGGATCTGCGGCTGCTGGCGACCGAGCGGCGGTTGCGGCTGAAGACCGAGCTTCGGCTGCTGGACTGTTGTACCGGCGCCGGAGGAGGGGGGGTGGGGGTCTGGACAGAGAAGGGTGGGGGGGAGGGTACAGCAGGGGGGGAAACCGGCGTTCGGCGACGGGGGTCGGCGTCGGTCACCGGCGGTCGGGGCCGGCGGTCGGGTCGGGTCGGCGCCGTAGGTCGGCGACGGCGATGGGGCCGGAGACCGGGGCGCGGGAGAGAGAGAGGGTAGGGAGAGAGAGAAAGTCGTTCGGCCGGCGACGGCGGGGACCGGTGGTCGGGTCGGGTCGGCGCCGACGGTCGGCGACGGCGCCGAAGGCCGTGGACCGGGGCGAGGCGAGAGAGAGGGAGAGAGGCTAGGGAGAGAGAGAGCCGTTAGATTGCTTTAGGCAAGATAATAGATTCCTTGAGCTGCAAGTCAGTTGATTAATTTGGTCTTCACCTTACTAACATATCCGATAAAATTGGAACGATACAGAGAAGAATACATAAATAGTGAGGCATGGAATTGTAACAGAAGTTCTTTCAAAATAAATACGAAAAAAATGATACAGTTGGGTGTGTGTATACTAATTAGACAAGAAGATGGGGATACTGTAACTTCTTTCTTATGGAATAGAAGACGGACCTTAAAGAACAATAACACCTATGACATTTGCCTGATGGGTAAAAATATCTAATTTAACAATTTCATGCCGTAGAATTAACAAGAAACGCAGTAATGTAAAGCCAACATGCTCAAGAGCTTCCTTTTACCATATGCAGGTACGCAGGGATATGGGGGTTTTATGATGACAAAAATCAAGTTAAGGAAAGTGGGAATACAGGATCATGCCAAGATCAAATTATTGTTGAGTAGAAGATAGTTTGTCTCCAGACCTGTGTAGCTATGACCAAGGTAAACTGAGAAAAGAATGATGGATTAGTCTCAATTAGTTCCACCGGGTGTTCTTCTATAAACTTGGCTTTAACAGCATCATTTAACTCTTGAAGAAATGCACACACGAACTCCGCCTTCGACTGTCCAACACTTGATTCATCAACTACCATAAATATAAGAAAAAAATAAGAATATAGAGCAGCTGAGGCTTTTTAAAACTGTAGATGCATAAGCACAACAGCGTAACATACCCATAAAATTATTTCCAAGATCACCCACTTCAACCTTAGAACCATCAACAACAGTGATGCTTCCAACCCCACCAAGAACAAGATTTTTCAAAGTTTCAGAACCGGTTGAACCACAGTTAAGTAAGCAGATACTGGCTTTCTCCAGTGCGGCTTGTCCTTGCTCACCCCATATCCTGCAAAACAGCTTCAGTATTATCGCTACCCCAACCAAGAAATTTAATTATAAAACAAGTCAATGCAGAGGAGTGGTGTATTTCAAGTTGGAATCTACAAAAATCCATGAATAGCCACATGATATAAAACTTTTTCTATAAGGTCATACGATCTAAAACTATCATCCTATTATCTGAAAATTGTGAATATTAAAGTCACATATGTGCTTGAAACTCATAATTTGATCAATTTAACTTGGGTCAAAAAGTAAAGCATGTGACAAAGGTATCAATGTTGCACTATATATCTCATCAGGCATTCCATGAGATAGTATTGCAGGAATATTTACAATGGTCCAGAACCAAGAATCGACATCTTTTCTAATACTAGACTAACTCAGAGATTAGGATAGAAATAATCATCACTGATCAATTCCTGACTAGACTTTTCTAATGCAAAAAGAGGCATGCATAAAAGCAACACACGTATCTAGATACACACAAGGAAGAGCTATTTGATGGCTACACACAACAGAAATTTCAAATGGAAATGAAATAATTTTTCAGAATTTACAGGACATTCCACTTACGCCAAGTGTCGTCAAAGTAAACTGCAGTACCTCGTTAGTCATCTATGAGACTTTTCCAAAATTAATTTTCCATCAAAACTTAATCACAGAACATTTTCACCTCTCTAACCAAGATCAACAGACTTCCTCAGGAAAATCCTTTAAGAATACATGACTTCCAACATCAAAAAGCTTCTTGGTATCCAAATGTATAAACAAGAAACTCTCCAAGGATAAACAAGAAACTCTCCAAGGCTCTTTCCAGAGGGAAGCAATCGAATGGAGCCAACATTAGCCATTGTTTAGCACTAAAAATCAAAGCAACTTGATGGAGCAAACTTACATCTGTTGAATCGTGTGAACCTCCTAATGTAAACGTTTAAACTACTAGAAAAAAGTACACTTCTTTTATTTACTTTAAATCTGCAACATTTCCTATTATGACTAGATCCAATTCTTTTTCTTGGCCAAGTATGTGAAAATATTTGTTAATAAAAGGAGGTGAAACTTGAATCCAAGGCCTCTCTCTCTCTTCTCTAATATCACGCAAAATCATGTAGTAGTTAGGGTGTGCTTGGCATGGAGGAAAACCATTACCAGAAAATATTTTTCAATTTACCCAAGTTTGGTTGGTTTTCCCTAAGAAATTCCTTAAAAATGAGGAAAATGACTTCCCTAATGAAAGTAGAGAAAAAAAACTCCATAAGTGATATTCCAAGTTCATTGTCTCCTCGCCACCCACCCAACACCCCCAACTCCCCACACCTTGACAATCCCACCCCCCGTCACCCCTATTTCACACCTCATTCCACTCCTACAGTGTTTTTCTAGATTACATATAAACACTATTGAGATAATATTTCCTTTACTTACTTTACCAAACATCAGAAAATAAGTAAATTCCACTTTTTTTTTTCCAATAGAACAGCTTTCTTCAAACCAAACACACCCTTAGACTTGTATCCTTTTCCAGCTTTCCTTGAATGACCATGTTAGCACATTAAAATAACGACCTTTCCTTTCCACTAACAATTGCTTCCAAAAATCCTACTCCTTATATCTTGTCATATTCCATGCCCTTATCTGCTTAAATACAAGACTCATTCACCACTTTAAACTTGGAGAAATCAAACTTTGCCATAAAACACAAATTACTTACTCCCTCCATCCCAATTTAAGTTTCTTAGTATAACTAGGCACAAAGTTTAAGAAATAAAGGGAGACTTTTGAATTTTGTGGTAAACTAGAGATGTGTTTAGTTTTTCAATCTTGTGTTCTTATACTTGTCATGTAGGATGTTGAAATTGGAAAACTTACTAAAGTAAAAGGAGGTACTCTTTTTTAAACAGACCAAAAAGGAAATAAGACAGGGAGTACTATTGAAATGTGTTGTGCAATGTTCAGGAATGTGCTCACATCATCGCATTATGCGATGATGTGAAGCAATGCGAGCCTCTCTCGCTGCGTGTAGCTGATGAGAGCCAACCTTGCAGAAGCAAGCGCATCACAGGGTTATGCGAGATGCACACTGATGCAAGCGTATCATGTTGATTTTATTTTTAGAGTCAATTTAAAATTAAGGAAACAGTTGTTTCATGTTGATTTTATATTTAGGGTCAACAACAACAACAACATACCCGGTGCATATTTAGGGTCAATTTTAAAAAAATTTAAAAGAGTCCAGTGCTGCAATTTTCTAGGGTTAACTTTGATGTCCAATACTGCGACTTCTTCTACTTCTTCTTGATGAAGTAAATGAGCTTTAGAAGAACAAGAACTAGACATTGAAACATTAATAATTTAGATCTTTTTCCCTTTTTTTCTGGTTTGTTTTGCTATTTTGTTGAACTGTTTGGCTATTGTGGTCTGTGTTGTTTTGTTGGTCTGTTTCGCAATAGGTGTTTCGGTGATCAAAATTGTAACTTTGGTGTTTAATTGGAACTTCTGCTTACACATATTGTTTTTATTGTTGATTATATAGTTATTGTGGTCTTTTCAATTCTATCTTACTATTTGGATGCTCTATTTAGTATTTTTCTTTTAAATTGCGCTTCACTTCAAATGTGCTCACATCGCTTCACACTTCGCGTAATGCGTGAAGTGGAGTCTTGTCGCTTTTTCCCACATCACACTTCCCTAGGCACTGGTGTTGTGAACACGAATAGCCCAGATACTGGCCAAGTTGTTGGGACTGAGGTTAAATCACAAAAAGGCACAGAAATTAAACAGAACAATAGATTTGCTTGGAATCCAGAATGAGTACAAATAAAAGGATTGTTGCCTGTGATTTTGCGAATTTATGCATATTGAAGAAAATATATGTAGCTCTCATCTTTTTCTAGATTCTAAATTTGTCATCCTCATTCTTATCTCTATCCTTCGTTACTTGTTATTACAGTATTTTTATTGTAATTCAATAGTTTAATTGTTGTCAATTTTCATTGTAATTCAATAATAAGTGTGGCCATTGTAATTTGGCTATTAGTGAATATAATATACTTAATATTTGTGTTGAGAATTCTAGTTTGTTAAAAAATGGAATGGGCCTAAATATAGCAACCTCAACTAGCTTGGGACTGACTTACATTCAATTGATTTCTTTTTTTTTAATAATCGTGGTGTCTGGTCCTCCAACTTGTGCGCACCTAGAAAAGGCTAGTTTTCTACTCTAATGTTTATTTTCAAATACACTTCTAATAATCGGACTTGAAATGTTGTTTTAACCAAAAAAAAAAATTGATACTTGAAATATCAAATATTTGTGAAGGTTGATCCTAGAAATTAGTTTGGTCGAGAAAGTTAAGCAAAGGGAATTTTTGAAGGTTGATCCTACAAATTAGTTTGATCAAGAAAGTTTATCCAATCAATTTAGAGTTTTGAAGCTGGATCTAGATATAAATTAATTTGTATTTGAACCAGTTTACAATAAGAAATCTTGTTGTAATGAGTTCATTTATAATGTCGGCAAAAAAGTGCTCTTATTTTATCAAGTAACAACTTATTTTCAGTTTCAACACTTCTATCCAAGCACTTGAAATGCTTAAGCTTATTTACAAAATCTGCTTCACGTAAAAATGCTTTTCAGCCTAGGTGCTTAAAAGCTACTTAAATTGACTAGTACCACATAACTTTGTCCACCAAGGCCAAAAGCCTAGAATAAATAAGAAGAAATCACCTAGTGTTTTTATTTCTATGGTGTTTAGTCCAGCTTGCACGCACATGCCTCAGACTAATTCCAGGGGATTTGGGACACTTCCACCTCCCAGCAGTAATAGTAGGTACCACGGAACGCTTGTCCACCAAAACTAGAACATATAGTAAGAAATCACCTAGTGTTTTTATGATTTGAACTATGATACCTCGCGATTCTCAACCCACTTCACTAACCACTATGCCACACCCTTGATGCACCGTGCACATGCAATTGATTTTTATTACTCCATCTATTCCATTTTAGTTGTCATGTTTTGCTTTGTAAGAGACAATCTGACTAATTTTTAAAGCTAAATTAGATTAGATTATTCATTATTTTTAAATTGAAAATTTAGGTACTCAAACACTGTACAAAAAGTACTATAAATGACAATTTTTTCTCATATCAATATGGCAATTATGGAGAAAAACAACTATTTAAAATGTTTTGACTATTAAAAAGAAAACTATGACAACTAAAAAGGAATAGAGGGAGTAGTATAATTTTGCACAAACTTGACATATCCCGTAAAAGAGAGGCGTTTTCTCATTTCTAATATAACTATAAAAGAGCTACACATTCGTGATAGAAACTAATTAATGGCGTATATAACGAGAGCAGAAAGCAGAAAAAATAGAGAGTATAGTAAAGAAATTCACCTGAGTTGACGATCGTATTTGACTTTGGGTTCCGCCATTTCTATATGAGAAAAAATTAAGCTTGTTTTATACGCAACAGGAGAGTGAACAAGTGAGATTTTTTATGAAACTGAAGAAGAAGAAGAAGAAGAATGAACAGAAATTTATTTAAACTGAGAAAAATGGTAAAGAAATGGAAATTCTTTTGATATTGTTATGGACCGGGTAAGTTTAGGTTGGGCCTTATGGGCCTTGACCAAGTCTGGATATTAATTGACAGTAATGAGCAGCTCGTGCATTAAAGTTCTTATATGTGTGGAGTTCGGAAAAAGGTCGGATCATAAATAACTATTGTACTATGTGAGGTTGTTTTCACGGTTTATATGGGAAGTCTTTTGAAAACTTCGAGGGGGAAAGATTATAAAATTGATGTATTGTACTTTAAATGGACTGATCTAATTTTTACCCTTTAAATGGTTGATTTTTAATTTTTACCATTTACTAAGTAGAACTGGAATTTTTCTAAAAGAGAAGAAAGAAAGATCTAGTAAGCTTTTCGCAATGAAAACTAAAATGTTTTAGAGTTGGAGTCGGAATTGAAGCTGGAGTTGGAGTTGTGCTTGGCCACAAATATATATTGGAGACTTGGAGTTGTTTTAGGTTGTATTTGTTTTTATTAAGATTCAAACCTCTGAATCTGAATGCATATCTGAACGATTAAGATGTTGTCTTCAGATCTGAAATCTGAATGCTTAAGACTATTTTTTTTTCAATATCTGAATATGCAAAATTTATTCATTTGCATATATAATAAAGAAATATAATTCAAATAAAAAATAATTATATATTAGAAAAATATTTTATTTAATATAATAAAATTATTATTTGATTGAAAAAAAATATTTATAGATTGGTTAGTAAAAATGGAGATAATTTGTAATAGTGGTGGTGGTGGTAATGATTGATGTTAGTGATTAGTAATAGTGGTGGTGATAGTTGTGATGATAAAAATGTTTGGTATTGTAGTGATGGTTATAATGGTGACGATTGATAGTGGTGGTGATAGTGATGTGAAGTTGGTTGATGTTAATGGTTGGAGGTGTTGATTGTGATAGCTTAAAAATGAATGTATAATGGTTGACGATGTATTGGTAGTAGTTATTGGAGATGACGTAAGTTGTGATGGTGGAGATGATTATTCATGGATATATACTATAGCAATAATAGTGGTTGAAGCGGTGGTAGAGGTGGCGACATCGGTGATAATGGTGGTGGTGACCGAAGAATGTGTGGATGTTAATGATGTGCTAGTAGTAGTTAATGGTGGTGCTAGTTATGATAGATGAGTTGATTAGTAGTCGAGATTGACCGATAGTAGTTGATGGTGGTGGTGGTGGTGGCATTGGCGTTGGCGTTGACGATGGTGATATCGTCGGATATAATTAAATAATGAAAGTAGTAGATATGGTAGCGGCTGAAAATAATGCTTAGTAGAAATTATGCTTGTGAATGGTGGAGGTGATGGTGGAGGTGGTTGGTGGTTGGTGGTTGGTGGCAAGGTGGTGGTTGACAGTGGTGGTGGTGGCAGAGGTAGTCTTCAGTCAACTGGTGGAATACATTGCATCAACCTGGGAGCATTAGCCGATCACATAACTATAAGAGAGTAGCTGCCAAAACAAGCGAAAAAGAAGGAGCGGAGAAGGAAGAACAACCGTTTGACTTTGGCACATGAGGTGGCGGGTTTGGCTTGGTCGCAAGGTGGTGATCGACAATGCTGGTAGTGGTTATTGGTGGTGACTGATGATTATGGATAGAGTGGTGGTGAATATTATCCAACACAAGAATACCTCTTAATGATTAAGACTTAGTTCCAGATCTGAATGATTAAGACCTATTAAGACTTATTAAGAGCCAAAATCTTAATGAAAAATAAATGCACTTAATGGTCTGAAGTCTGAATCATTCAGATTCAGACCTCCATTAAGTGCAAACAAATGAGGACTTAATTATTATTCCATATTGTATTTGAAATTCTCATGGTCAAACACCAATTTGAAGGTGTATTTGAAATAAAGTGAAAAAGTTTCGAAAAAAATTCATGGACAAACAGCACATAAATTGAGGGGGGAATGGAAAATTGGAATTCTTTTGATATTGTTATGGGTTGGATGACTTTAGTTTGGGTTTGGTGGGCCTTGACGAGGTCTGAACATCAAATGGCATTATATGGGGATGGAAAAAGTTCACAAATAGCAAACTTAATTCTTTAATTAAGCGCTTCATAGCAACATACTGATAATCATCCGAAATAACAATTTGTATTTTGTATTTGAGACTATTTTTATCCCCAAAATACATATACAAATAGCTCAACAGTCCATTTTTTTCAATTCCGTTGAGATAAATAAGGAACGATTTAACCACTACAATGATAACGTACATTTTAAATTGAAGATTCTTTTTTCCATAAAAGATTCTTATTAAACGAATACATACTTTTTTCAACAGCTCAATTCAAATTTAAAAATGATTTAACCATAATTTTTTTTCCTTCATAATCTTCAAATTAAATCATATTTATTGATTCAGATTTTCAATCTCGGACTTGATTTTTAGATCTTTCATGTATGTATTTCACCAGACTTGATTTTGAGATCTTTTTGTATATGTACTTCATCAAAATGTGTGTATTTGAATGTACTTACAGATTCTGTCAATTTTGTTATTTTGTTCAAATTAATTTTGTTACGTTCAAATAGATTCAGTTCAAATTGAAATTCAATATATGTATTTTGAATGTATTTGCCTATTTTGATTGATTGTATATATGGATTTTGAATGTACTTATAGATTTTGTCAATTTTGTTATTTTAGTTGAACTTGATTTTATTTTGTTCAAAAACATTCAACTCAGGTTGAAATTGAATATATGTATTTTGAATGTATTTGCATATTTTGACTGGTTGAATATATGTACTATACAAATCAGTACCCAACAACTAAATAAATTTGTAAATACATAAACACTTACACATAAATGCAACAAAAAAAATGACATAAAATCTTTATTAGATATACAACTCTGAATATATACAAATACAAATATATTTACATAACTCATATATATATATATATATATATATATATACAATAATATTTGTATATATACACAAATCAGTACCCAACAACTAAATACATTTGTAAATATGCAAACACTTACACATTACAAATACAACGCCTATCGATGTTAAATACATACACAATATATTTATCAGTAGTAAAAATATGATTTAACATAAAGAACTGACTTACATACTACATACATACACAAACAATTTCAAAATTTTTAAAAATAAAATACTTCTTCATCTTCAGAATATTTTGCAACTTCTGGACTTGAAATTTTGTTGGTTCCTTCAATTTCTTTTGCTTTTTTTTTCTTGGTTTTTGAATTTTTGAGAGTTTTGAAAGAAAACTTTTTTCAATCCCTTTTCTTTCATAAGTTCAACCATCTTCCTTGGATCGTTATGATTTTTCGATCTCACCTCTTCAGCGCTCACTAATTTTGTTGGCTTTATTGCCGTAGAACAACGTTTGTAATTTCAAATTGAGAAAGTCCAATACTAAAGGATGGTGGATTATCATAAACTAAATTGATAGGGGGTATGCCTCTATTAGATCTTCTATATGGTGTGTGTTCTGCCATTAGAGTAGACCTCCACAATTCTAAAAACAAAAGCTTAAAAGAATTGAATATGGCACTAACGACTGTAAAGAAAATATACAAAATACAAATTAGATGAATTTTGGGGAAGCTTCTGAGCTAAAAAAAATTAAGAGTTTACGACACAGATGTCAAATATCTACGAGTAGCCTCGTCTTCTTATTTTATTTAGAAAATATAAAAAAAGGAAAAGAAATAAGTGAATAGATTATTGCCAACCTCTGCACTAACCGATTCCGTCAGAGGATCCATAGTACCTGCAGCCTCCCGAACTTCATATTCATTATTTTGGAAAGCAAGGGGAAGGGATCTCTTTTCGGCAACGGAAAAAAAAGGGACTCTGCCTCTTGACCTCTTGTCTTAGGTTGAGAGAGCCGTGGATTGCTCTCGGCAACAGATAATATGCAATAACTGAAATTAATGGTTACCTAATTTTATGAAACACGATCTTGTGTAAAAAACGTGAGAAATATAGTTGAATTTGGAATCTAAAATATAGGAGGATAATTGAATAAATATAAAAGAGATAAAATCAGAAAAAGAATGAGATAAATGCAATGACATAAGAAGTTACTCATGGTAATTGTAAAAAGCGATAGTGGCTTGATCCCACTAAAAATATTATTATTTTTGCTATATAACTTAATTTTGTAAAAATATTACTATTTAGCTTAATTATAGGCTTAATTTGTTACTTCTTGTACTTTTTCCTTTGGGATATCTTTTGAAAAAACTTCAAAGAGAAGAGGTTATAAAAATGCACGTTTCCACTATCGAATGAGCTAGTATTTAATTCTTACTTTTAACAATTGAGCTTATGCCTGATGACACAAGTTATTTAGAAGATGAAGTCATGTTCGAAAATTGTTCTCTCCCTATATTTGAAATAATAGAGATAATGTTCTATTTTACTCTTGAACTATGTCCAAAATAGCTGAGACATACCTCAACTTAAAGGGGGTCCTATTACCCCTGAACTAATTAAAAATGTAATTTTGATACCCTTAGTGCATACGTGGCACATACGTGGCACAACACACTGAAGGGTCCACGTAGGCACACGTGTGTGCCATGTAGGCACTAAGGGTATCAAAATTACACTTTTAATTAGTTCAGGGGTAATAAGGCCCCCGTTAAGTTGAGGTGTGTCTCAATCATTTTGGGTATAGTTCAAAGATGAAATAGGGTATTTTCTCGAAATAACAAAACAGAAAATAGATGAAACAAAATTCATTTCAAGCCCATAATTTATTTGTGTCCTTAAGAAATTAATCTTTTCATTGTTACCTATGATTTATGATTTCTTCCAGAATAGAACAAAAATCTATATTGTAGAATTAAGTAGGACTTCAAATTATTGAACTTCAATGAATTTAAATTGCCGAGTGAATCACAGACTGAATAAAACAATGTAAAAATGCAAATATTCAATCAGAAGTTCTCATGTTCCTATTCTAGTAAGGGACAAATGAATCTGACTTGGAAGATACAAAATAGTATTTTAAATCCCGTTGCATTTGAGATTTTTGTTCTTTTTGGCACTTGTTAGTTTTGCAAAAGTTTTTTAGTTTCAAAAGAGAAATCATTAATGAAAATTCACAATAACCACATACGCGCAGTGAAATTTCACAAATGGGGCTGGAGAAGGTAGGATGTACGCGACCTTACCACTACCTTTGTCGTTCAAAAAAAGTTTAATCGACCTTACCACTCTTTCCATTGCTTATATCAGGTGTGAGCTACTTCTTACAGTTGATAGGTGCCCAGGTCGGCACTTTCAGTTGGGGTAACACCCATGATCTCCGTGACTTTCTGAATACTAATCACAAACTCCTGTGATCTTTCTCAGATTTAGATCCAAAGAACACTAAAATATTTATCCGAGTAAAGTTCGGACTTTGGTTGATGCCACTTTCACTGTCGGATTGGCTGGTGCCACAACCGACTGGTTATTTTGGATGACCATGGACTAGACTAAGGCTATGAAAGTAGCCCTAAATTTGAAATGGGAGACTTGTTCATTCAAAGGGTTTTTCGGAGCTGGTGGAGGTAGTTGTTGATTCTCAACCACGTTATTGTTTTCACTCATACTTTCGTTAGTTCTCTTTGGAGGCATATTCTGTAACCATGTAGAGAATAAGTTAGAAGAAGGTTTTAATAAATCTCACACTCTATCACAATATATCAATATAAGGAAAGTGAAACTTTTCCTAAAATATTTTATAGTCTCTCACTCATAAGTGTGGCGCGCTTCACATCTATGAATAATACTCTATTTAACCTGGCTTTTAGACACCCTAGGATACTTTATATCTTGATTTGATACCAAGTTTGTTTTGATCCGAGACTACCCGTAGTCCTAACACGATGCTTAGAGTCACAATGACCTCAATCTAACTTATGGCCTGACCTGGCACTAAGAATACTGAAAATAACTCAAAAACACTTATGCGGAAGCTAAACTGAATGATGAAATAATAATCAAACAAAAACCAACAACAATATTTGAGTGTAAAACCACAAACTGAACATCTAACTTTATGTCTAAAAACCTCTACTAAGATGAGTTGTTAGGACAAGCCTCCAACTAACTCTAATTATTTGAAAACTGAAGTAAAGCAAAAGAAAAATGTTGATACTAGCCCTCGAATGATAAGGATTCACTAAAATATTGTTACCGTTGTCATAGGAGATTTTACTAAGCGTGATCCAAGAGCAGAGCATCAAAACCTATATTATGAGATAATATAGCACAGAGAAAGTATATGATCAGTACTTTGAATGCTCTGAGTGTGTGAGATAGAAAATAACTGGCATAGGTTAAACATGATGCATGTAACATGATAAACTATAGCAAGGCCAAGTAATGAACATATGTCGTATAATTAACTGAATAACTGAATACAAGGTCATACAAGAATCTGAATCCAAACTGGAAATTATGAACTATGGGAGATACTAATAACCAACGTATCCCAATCTAAGCTAACCGGGGTCCAATCTATAACCCCAGCTGGATGGGTGTTTAATATCTTGCCAAGGGTACGAACATTGATTGCGTGGATCTACTAAACTGATGTCCAAAAGAGCTAAGGTATCAGGCCTGGTATGATGGGTGACCCTTTAGAACCTATGGTGGCGCCGCAGTTTTGGGACTTAGGGACTTCTACTAAGGTCCCAGCCTAAGTGATGGGTGAACCTTCATCCTTGCGTCCGCTCGATGATAAGTACTACTCCCAACTGAATGACACTAATAACTGCAATACTCAATGATAATAATAATCTAAAGACTGAAAATAAATACATTAACTGAAAGCATTCAAAATATGTAAATTGGAGAATATAATACGCAAAAGTATATGCATGAAATCCTAGGTCATCAGGTATCATAACCCACTATCTCTGGAGAATACAACTGTTATGCCAATTTCATAATCTGACTGATTTTATGTAATTTAATAACTCGAGTCCAAACTTATAGGTTTCACGATGTAACTAGGGTGGTGATTATGGAAATGTAACAACACTGAAAGTTTATGATAAAATGTGGATTACAACTCAGTGACACTAGGGACTAAGGTATTTAAATTTAACAACACCCATAAACCCTAAATGATGAAGAAAGAATTGAACTCAATAGGTGAAAGGAGACCCATCGATGAAATCTTACATACTTAGAGATGAGAATCCTAGAGAATTATTTGAACTTAGAAGTCTGAAGAAGATGAACCCTAACTCTTCCTTGGAAAAGAAATCACCTTTTCTCTCTCTTTAAAACTAAGTATTGAATGTTTCTATAAGTAATAAGGGCTTAGGGTAATATTAACCTCAATAATCATCCTTGAAATACCCTAAACGCCGTAATATTAAAAGTGTGGAAAAAGATTGATAGTCCCCTTTAAAAATATAACTGAAGAGTGCTTGAAGGAACATACGAGACTTTTCCAAGATCGTGGGACCAACCTAAGATCGTAGGTTATACTCGTGATTGAAAGATGGATGAAAGCTCTCTGAACATAATTAGGTGAGCCTCGGTACTATAGTGGAATATACGTATGATCGTACCTTGGTTTATAGGTTTTAAGGTTTAATCAGGATCATCTTTGGGATTCACGATCGTGCCTAGGGTCGCAGTTTCAAAGCATGATCACGATTTTCTCTCCTCATTGGAAGATATAATTGTCAACTTTCAGATTTTGGGGTCGCTCGATCAAATGAGAGCATTGTACGGTAGTACAATGTAACCACGATCATGGTTTGACTCGTGATATCTCACTACAAGATAGTGCTTCACTAAAAAGGTCATAACATTTTACTCTGATATTGAATTAAGGCGAAATTAAATGTGTGGGAAAGATAATTCAAATATATATCATTTTTTGGGTCTTTATCTCAAAGATGCTTCTGAATCTAGAAGTTATACTCATTTGAAGCTGATCATTTATTAAGTAATCCATTGGTAAGGGGGTTTTAACGTGGTTACAGGCTAGGAGATTCATATGGCCTTGGTACATGGCCAAATTCCATATCATACATGTTACAACTTGATGTTTAATCCTACATGTACTTGAATCATGGTTCTAGCCCTAGCTTGAATTTTTGGGGTGTTACACTTTTTTATCACACAAGACTCCCAAAGCAAGCCTCCATTTCAACCACCCTTCACCAATATAGTGTGTGACATCCTCATCAATCTCTCAATTTCCCTGAATCATAGATCTAGGTTACTTGAAACTCTAGGTTACTTGAAACTATCTCTCTTCTGAACAGCCAGGGAATCCAGCTTTACTACCACGTCCGCCTCACACAACAAATCACTGAACTTGCATTCCAGGTATTCCATCTTAGTCCTGCTTAATCGAAATCCTTCAGACTCTATGTTTTGTCTCCAAACCTCTAACTTATTATTAACTATGCCTCCGATTTCATCAATTAGAGCTATATCCTCAACAAATAACATAAACCAAGGTACCTCTCCTTGGATATGCACGTCAAAACATCCATCACCAAAGTGAATAAAAATAGACTAAGTGTTGATCCCTGGAGCAATCCTGTCAAAATAGAAAAGCGCTTTGAATCTCCTCTCACCGTCCTCACACTAGTCTTCGTCCCATTGTACATGTCCTAAATCGACCTAGTGTACACCACTGAAACACCTCTAGCTTTCAAGCACCTCCATAGAACCTCTTTGGGGACTTTCTCATACATTTTCTCAAGATTGAGGAACACCATGTGTAGGTTCTTCTTCTTCTTCTTAAACTGCTCTACTAGTCTCCTCATGAAATAAATGACCTCGGTGGTTTCATGCCAGTTGCATGAATCCAAACTAATTCTTGAAAATAGTCACGATCCTCCTCAACCTCAAATCTACCACCCTTTCCCAAACCTTAATAGTGTGACTCAATAACTTAATGATCGTATAATTGTTACAACTCTGAGTGTCACCCTTATTTCTGTATAATAAAATCATCTTATTCCATCTCTAAAATTTTGGCATTTTTCCGTCCTAAAGATGATGTTAAACAACTAGGTTAGTCAATCCATATCAGCCCAACCTGTGTTTTTTTAAAAAAACACCGAAATCTCATCTGGTCCAGTCGCCCTACTCCTACGCATCCTATGAATAGCACCCTTAGCTTCTTCTAACTTGATATGTCTACAATAACCATAGTCGCTACACCTCTTCAAGTGCTCCAAGTCCCTCAGCTCAAAGTCTTTGACGACTTCGTCATTCAAGAGTTTGTGGAAATATGACTGCCACCTCCTCCTAATGAGGGTATCCTCTACCAATACTTTATCATCCTACTCCTTGATGCACTTTATTTGATCAAGGTCATATACCCTCCACTCCCTAACCTTAGCAAGCCTATACAACATATTATCCCCACCTTTCTCTTCTAATGTCGCATATAAGCTCTTAAAAACTCATGTTTTAGTCGTTGTAGCTGCTAACTTAGCCTCTTTCTAGCTACCTTGTACTCCCCTTTATTAGTTTGTTTCTCCTTTTATCCTTGCTATCAACCAACTTTGCATAGGCCACTTTCTTGGTCTCCATCTTTCTTTTCACTTCGTTGTTCCACCTCCAGTCCCCCCGGGGCTTGTCATATCAGCCTTTTGAGACACCCAACACCTCTTTATTGTTTTCCTGATGCGACAAACAGTTGTCTCCCGCATACTATGCATGTTTCCTCTACTCTCCCAAGATCCCATAGTCGATATTTTAGACTCAAACAAATACAATTAATCCACATACTTTTTTGTATATAAATACAAATGATAAATTGTATATATTCACGGCTACACTATTCAAATACAAATAATAAATTTACTTGAAATATATAATATGATATAAATATATATAAAGTATAAAAAATATATAAAATATAAAATTCAACAAAAAAAAAAATATGAGAGGAAAAAAATACAAAAAAAGGAGGAAAAAATGGCAAAAAATAAAAAAAATCAAACAAGAACGAAAAAAGATTTTATTTTTTTTTTACAAAAAATGCAAAGAAAAAAGGAAAAATGAAAAAAAAAAAGATGAAAAAATGGAAAAGAAGAAAAAGATATAAAAAAACAAGAAAAAATGAAACGAAAAGAAGAAGAAACGAAAAAATGGAAAAGAAAGAGAAATAGAAAATAGAGAAAGAAGCTATGAATTGTATTTAATTGGCCGGAGAGACTATAAATTGTAATTAATTGAAAATTAGGCTAAACAAAATAATTAGGAATTTATGTTTGCTAGGTCATATAATCATCCCTTGTATTGATGTTGTCAATCTCTTCCACTGCTCTATAATCCGTTAGGGACAATTATTGATTCAACTCTTGGTACTGTTTCTACAACTTGACCCTAGATGTATTCTTAAAAGTTCAATATTATGTCTCTTATAATAATCTCTATAGAATGAAGTAGATAAGTACCCACATCAAGTCACTAAATAACATCACGACTCATTTTAAATATATGTTTCATTTTGTATCTTTTGTTTCAATTCTTCTGAAGTATAATCTCAAACATTATTTTTTACTATCACAACTTGTTTTCTTTTTCTTGAGATGCTTTTCTCAATAAATAAAGTATAAAAATGAACACTGAAATGTGAGATCTCTAATATTAATGGACCGTACATATTGTCAAATACACATTAGATAAATCTCAATATGAAAAATCAAATATCAAAGAAAACCAAACAAAAGAAAGAAGATCTCACTAACTTCTGCAAGATGCATAACTATGTTGCAAAAACAATCCAAGTAATTTTTTTTACTCTAATGCGTCCAAATATATTTTTATTTATTTGTATTATAGATCTAGTCATTTATACGAAAAAAAACCCAGATAATTTATAATTAATTAAACTTACAAGACCTTAACTTAATTTGTGTTTTTTTATACACTACGTATTAAAAGAATTGTCAACTAACGACATCAATTATTCGAGCATATATCAAATTTTACGTGAAGCCCAAATAAGTATATGCCATTATGTCTAATTTCTGCTGCACCTAATATCAGAATGTTTCTGACTCCCAATTTGCCTAAAATATGGTTATTGCACGTAAATATTTATAATCTATATCTATAATCTATATTTATTTATAATTTATAATATATTAAAAGTGTGAATACCCTTAAAAAAGTGATTTGAACTTTTTGCCCTTCATAAAACGCCCTGCAATAGACAAAATCGTTTTTTCACATTTTTCCTTTAATTATTATGTATTAAAAGTGTGAACACCATTAGAAAAGTGATTTGAACTTTTTACCCTTCATTAAAACGCCCTGCAGTAGACAAAATTGTCATTTCAGTTTTTTCCTTTAACTAGCATAATGTATGTGCTTTGCACGTGTGTCTCGCTCGATTAATAAAAATATATTCATAAGAAGAACACATTATTAAAAAATAGCAATTGACATTAAAATACATGTTATGTCTATTTAAGTTATATAAATAAATATTGTATCAAATGTTTTGTTGTTTGTTGTATCTCAACTGATCTTTTTCACAATTAAAAAGAATAAAATTAATTTGAAACTTGAAATTTCAATTATTCCAAAGAAAATCATTTGAAAAATTGTAAATCACTACACATCGCCTCAATTTATATAAATGTTCATTTAGAAAAAGTAAAATTCAATTATGGTGGTTTATTTTCTTAATTGCTCACGTTGAAATTTTCATATTTTTTCAAGATAGTTATTTTTTAATCTTTCTCATATATTTAAGTTAGATAGGTTAAAAATTAAGTCATGATAAGAGAAAACATCTTATATAAAATATAATCATATTTTAAATTTAAACACCCTTACTCTTTTTTACAATAAATATAATTAATAACACTAATTGGAGGAACTAAAAATAGACTCCTACACAAAAGAAAAACTTTTAACAAAAAAAAAAACTACAACAAAAAATAACTTTAGTGTTGTAACCTGTATTAAGTAGAAAAAATAACAGATAGCAACAGAACATAAACTACACTAAAATAATACAATAATCGGTGTATTAGAATAATATGATTAAATCTAACCTTTGCATAAAAATTTGTAAGACCCCGTAAGATCTTAGCTCAATCCAGCTCACCAAGTGTTAGGACTTAGTCATTTCTAAAGCCCCTAAACTTCGATGATTTTATTTTCGACCTTCCCGGCCTTAGAATGTCTATTTTAAAGTTGATTCATGATCGGGTATGTCATAGGTGCATCTCGGGTGAGTTTCAAAATTTTCAGACGAGCATAAGGGTGCGTTTGGATTTTCAAAACAGTAGCAACGTCGAGATAAGCCCATGGCCTGCGCTCCATTTCACCCGTAGGGGTGCCCGCGATAGAGCCCGCGACGTGCGGTCCAGTTTGGCGGATCAGAGCCTACGACGCGTGCTCTATCGCGCGCCCTTATTTTCCAGTTTTATTTTTTATTTTTTCAAGGGCAATTGGGTCTTTTTCCTTCAACCATTTGGTCCATAACATGGGATTTAGGATCCCAAAAGCATAATTTTCTATCCTATTTCAGTAAATCCTCTCTTAAGAACAAACCCTAACCTCTTCAAAAGAATCAAGAAAATTCAAGCTTAATTTTCAAGAAAACTATCAGGAATCTTCACGAATTCTTCAATTAAGGTATGTATGATGTTCATTCATGGGTCCTTTTCACCCATGAAGTCCAAGAATCTATTTTCAAGGTTAAAGCCATGATTTTTACATGTTATTATGAATTATCTTCAAAAACCTATTATGAACTTTGATTTTAATTATGTTTACCATGTGTTTTCGTTGGAATTTGCCTTTAGCGCATTTGAATGGTGATTTTGGCATGTTACATCCTCAACCCATGATTTTAGTATTGCAATTATATTATTATCACATGATTTAACCATTCCCATGCTTTAACTTATGACCCTCACGTGTTTGATGAAATGCCTAAGTGTTGAATGTTGAACAAGGATTCCCCTCGATGGTTTCAAAGTTTTCATGTGGTCCTATTGCTATTGCTATCTAGTCCTGGGGGTTATGAATACCCAGAATTTAGATGTTTACTTAGTATAGGTATTTTCAGAATGGTTTCAGACATGTATGGGCATTGTCAGTTCAGTCAGTTATCATGTCAGTCAAACTCATATCAGTTCAGTAATCAGTGTCAGTTCAGTTGGGAGTAGGATTCAGCACCGAGTGAACCTAGGGATGAGGGCTCACCCGCCAAGAGGACTTGGTCCTTAGTTGCATTCCCTAAGTTCCAGAACAACATATCCAGCGTAGGATTAAGAGATGTCACCCACCAGTTTAGGACTGACATTCTCTCAGGGATTACCTGCCAGCTTAAGACTAGTCTCAGAGGTCACCCGCTAGTTTAGGACTGACTCCATAGCCATTGTTAGTACCTGTGGAACGGTACTAGCACCCTTCCAAATGGGCTCACAGGTTGGACCCCTATCGGCTCAGATTTGGGGCATCTAGGTTAGATGATACCTCCCACAGTTTCATTCTTAATTCAGTATTTATTATAGAATTCAGTTTTAGGTTTGTTTGACCATAGCATGCAGTTATTAGTTATTCAGCTATCAATATTTCAGTCCACAGACTAATTCAGAATAAGGTTGTATGTTTGGTCACGCATTCTCAAATTTTTCAATTTTCATGCATTTAAACTCAGTTATCTCATTCCATTTATTCATTCATTATCTCATGCATATAAACTTATGTATTTTAGCCTAACCTCATCTTACATATCAATACATTCAAATTACTGATCGCATACATTTTCTTTGCGCTATGATGTATTATATCATAGGTTTGGACGCTCAGTTTCCTGACTGCGCTTAGACAGATCGGCCTATAGCAGCAGTAGTAGTCGTGAGTCCTCATATATCGATGACCGTTCATGTTTATTTTAGTATTTAAGTTCAGTAGTTAGTCGGAGTTAGTTGGGGGCTTGTCCCATTAACTCCTTAGTCAGTTAGAGGTTTTTCAGACTATTTCAAACAGTTAGCCAGTTTATCAGTTGTTATCATCAGTCTTATGAGTATTTTTTTCAGATATTTTTCAGAACTGTGATTTAAATTGTTTGTTTCAGTACTTAAAACCTTTGGCATTATTCAGTTATTTTTGTACATGTGTTCCTTATTACCTTATTATTTAGTTCGTACAACAGGTATCAGTTAATGGGTTAGCATATGGTTTTTTGGGATTGTAAGCATCGTGTCCAGGGTGCATTTTTGGATTGTTACAAAATTGGTATCATAGCCTAAGGCTTTACAGTGTCCTAGAGAGTCTGAAAATCCGCGTTGAGTAGAGTCTTGTACATGTGTGTGAAAAGCGCCACACTTATGGATAAAAGGCTATAAGACGTTTTAGGAAAAGTTTCCCTTCTTTTAGTATTCATGTCGTGTGAAAGAGCATGATTCTATATTTAAGATCTCTTTCTAATTCATCGTTTATTACATTATAGACAATGCCTCTCAAAAATAATAACAGAAGAAAGAACGAGAATCAGCCCGCACCTTCGCCCATTCAGGAAGATCCTCTGGATGAGCACGTTTCTCACACCGAGTTCAGAGCTGCCTTCACTGCCTTAGATCACTCAGTAGAAGCTCAGAACAATCAGCAGGCTATTATCCCAGCCAATCCAGTGGCTAATACTACCGCAGTTAGGATTTAGGATTTCACCCGAATGAACCCTCTTTTGTTTTTTGGATCCCAGTCTGATGAGGATCCACAGGAATTTCTTGATATGGTTGAGAAGGTTACTGATATCATGGGTGTCATTACTGATATCATGGGTGTCATGTCTAGTAAAAGTGTAGAGTTAGTTGTTTACCAGTTGTACGATGTAGCTCACACCTGGTTAAACAGTGAGAGGGGGATAGAGATGTTAAGGCAGGGCCAATAGAGTGGGAGAATTTTGCTACGGCCTTCTTAGATAGGTTCTTCCCTTTAGAGTTGAGAGAATCTAAGGTACAGGAGTTTATCAACTTGAAGTAGGGTAGTATGAGTGTGAAAGAGTTTTCGCTTAAGTTTACTCAGTTAGTTAGGTATGCTCCTAATGTGGTGTCGGATCATAGGTCTAAAATGAGTAAGTTTGTTTCTAGTGTATTTGATAGTGTATTCAAGGAGTGTAGGACTGCAATATTGATTAAGAAGATAGACTTGTCTAGGCTTATGGTTCATGCTCGACAAATTGAGGAGGAAAAGGCTAAGGAAAAAGAAAGAGAGAATAAGAGGGCTAGGATAGGTAGTTTCAACTTTGCTCAGTCGAGGTCAGAGGGTGGTAACTATTCTCAATTTCATCAGAAATCTTTAGCCCCAGCTCTATCTCCAGCCAGTGCACCAATTTCTAAGTTTAGGAATGTCAGTCGGGATAGAGCACCAGGCTCTCAGTCACAGGGTAGTAAGAAGAGTGTTCGTACTAATTCGGTTTGCGGAGAATATGGTAGGAATTATAAGGGTGTGTAGAGACGATAGTGATATGTGTTTTTTGTGTGGCGAGCCAGGCCACAAAGTCAGAGATTGCCCAACGAGTAGTCAGCAGGGTCAGTCCAACCATTCTTCAATTCCATCCAGTTGCCCGACTCAACAGGGTGCTACTTCCAGTACCACCAGTGGTCAGCACCAGACCAGATTGTATGCCCTCCAGACCTATCATGATCAGGAAAGTTCTCTTGATATGGTTACGGGTATGTTACAAGTCTTTTATTTATATGGTTATGCTTTGTTAGATCCTGAGGTTTCACTCTCTTTTATAACCCCTTATATAACTGTGAATTTTGGAGTCAGTCCCGAAACCTTAGTACAACCCTTCTCAGTGTCTACCTAGTAGGTGTCTCTATTATAGCCAAACGGGTATACAGAGATCGCCTGGTTACCGTATCCCAGAAAAATCACTCCAGTTGATTGCAAAATTAGAGTCGTTCAGTTTCACAATAAATCAGTCATTGAATGGAGAGGTAATACTTCTGTACTTAGGAGTCAAGTGTATTTTCAGATCTTCTCTCAGAATTCTTTGACAGTATATGACCTAGATTTAAAGGCATGAACCCAGGAGTTTAGCAGCATTAAGGTGGGGATAGTATTATCTGGATTTAGTAAATTTTGTATCCATGAGGCTAGTTATATGAAGGTGAATCAGTAGGCTTGAACAGTGTATGCAAGAATTTAAGTTGTTGATTCGAAATATTAGTGTAGAGATGTGATACTAGTGGGCTATAAAGAAAGTTAGTATGATTCATTAAGAGTTTGAGAATATCCATGTTAAGTGTTAGAAGCTAAACTTACCTTTGAAAATTGAGCTAATGGAAAGTAGAGTTAAGCACTAGATGGTGTGAGCTCATGGTATGGTGATACTCTTGGAAATTTTAAGTTAGTCAGTGCTTAAGTTATTGTATGATGATTGTTGAGGCTATAGAAAACTAAGAATTGTGTATCATATTGAAGTACTAGCAGTGGGCCTTACATTATCAGGTATAGTCTTTCAGGGTAAGTATAGTATTTATGTGCAATGTTATGTCTCAGACTCTGGAGTAAAGTGATTGTAGTTCAGTTTAGAGTTATTTGAAATGGTTCCACAGACTTAGAGTGATGGCTTAAATCTAAGGGGGAGATTATAGAACCAGTAACCAATTCAGTCTCTCAGGTTCTAGTCGTGATGCCAGAGGATAGTAGAACATCAATAGGGAAGATGATGCCCGACCCATTCTTATCTCAGTGCAAAGTTTTGTACTTCAGTCATCACAATATCTATTCATGCATTACATGTCAGCTTTATGATCATAGCTTATATTCGTTCACCTTATGAAAAATCATGTACTCTCCCAGTTCCTAGTATGAGGAGTTCCAATCCACTCAGCAGTATGAATCATGTTCCATGAATTTAGGAACTCCAAACTCAGGTTGCGTAGCTCATGACTCATGTACTCATGCTTTATAGTATGTTCAGTTCCAGTACTCATGCTACACTCTTGATGATCAACGAACTTCAGAACATGTCATTTGTATCCTCAGTTTTGATCTATGTAATGAATCCATAATGTTGATACTCTATTCCTTAGGCCTCGGTAAAGTGTCTAGTCAGGCATAGTATCCTTTCATGTTTCAGGTCCTCGTGTTCTAACCTTTCAATGACTTTTCCTTATGTCAAGCTAGCGATGATGAACAGTTGCTTAGATAGGAGAGAGTAAACGTTTCTTGTTGACGAAAAATTATTATATGTTTATTTAGCTAATGTTATAAGTGTGAAGTAAGATTGAGGCCAAGTTTTTGATATATGTCATGGTTAGTTGAAATTTTGTATGTGTTTTCTTGAGGTAGTACATAAAAGTTGCTAATGATAGAGTTTAGGAGGGTATGAAGAAAATGCTTTTATGAGTGTTTGTTTAGAAGGTCATATGTGGTTATAATGATAGGCTTGAATGTCATGTTTGCATATATGTGGATGAATGCACTGCGCGTTAGTGAATGTCTAGTAAGAGGTTGAATATAGTTGCTGAAGTGATAATAAGAATTATTCATGAGATGAGGAGTTGTGATAATGCAGAGTGTGTCGAATTAAGGATTTAGGCTAGTATTACAGTGTTATGTGTGCACTTTGTAGATTTGAGTAGGCTTGAACATAGTGAGAGAATTTAGTTCAGCTCAGACTTCAGTAGATAGAGTTATCAATGTCTATGTGAATATTTTCAGTATCCTCAAGCGAAGTGCAGTTTTGAAGTAGAATGTTTAGTTGAGTATAAACTTTGAGTATAATTCAGTCCATTTAGCCAGCTGTTCAGTTAGTAGTCAGACAGACAAGTTCCTATGGTTTTTCCATCTTTCGATCTAGTTTTACTATCTGATGTGTCATGAATATGGCCATTCCAAGAGATAGTTTATCCGCATCCATGTATAGTTTATCCGCATCCATGTAAATTGTGAATCCAGTTCATTCCATGTATCATGTTTCAGATTCTAGATATTTATTCATGATTCACTTCGTAAGTGCCCGGTGCATTATCTCAGTTTTTTCTTAGTATTTCAGCCAAGTCATGTATTATATTTCAGACTCAGTCATGTAATAATGTTTTCAGTTATGTATGTTCAGTATATAATCTCAGTTCCTTAGTGTTCTTAGCTTAATCAATCTCATTCGAGGACGAATATTTCCAAGGGAGAGATATTATAAGACCCCGTAAGATCTTAGCTCAATCCAGCTTACTATTGCATGTAAAAAGGGTCCAAGAGTTAGAAAATTTCACGAAGTGTTAGTACTTAGTCATTTATAACACTCCTAAACTTCGACGATTTTATTTTTGACCTTCTTGGCATTAGGATGTCGATTTTAAAGTTAATTCATGATTGGGGATGTCATAGGTGCATCTCGGGTGAGTTTCAGAATTTTTGGACGAGCGTAAGGGTGTGTTTAGATTTCTGAAATAGTAGCAACACCGAGATAAGCCTGCGGCGCGCGCTCTATTTCACCTGTAGGGGTGCCCGCGATTGATCCCCCAGCGCATAGTCCGGTTCAGCGGAGCAGAGCCCGTGGCGCGTGCTCCGTCGCCCGCCCTTATTTTTCAGCTTTTGTTTCCATTTTTTCAAGGGCGGTGGGTATTTTTCCTTCACTCATTTGGTCCATAACACGGGATTTAAGATCCCAAAAGCATAATTTGCTATTCTATTTCACAAAATCCTCTCAAAGAAGGCATCCTCTATCAAGAACAAACCCTACTTTCTCAAAGAATCAAAGAAATTCAAGCTTAATTTTCAAGAAAACCATCAGGAATCATCACAAATTCTTCAATTAAGGTATGTGTGATGTTCATTCATGGGTCCTTTTCACCCATGGAGTCCAAGAATCCGTTTTCAAGTTTAAAGCCATGATTTTTACATGTTATATTCAAGAAGATATTATGAACTTTGATTTTAATTATGTTTATCATGTGTTTTCATTGGAATTTGCCCTTGGCACATTTGAATGGCGATTTTCGCATGTTAAATCCTCAACCCATGATTTTAGTATTGCGATTATATTATTATCATATGATTTAACTATAGCATGCTTTAACTTATGGCCCTCACGTGCTTGATGAAATGCCTAAGTGTTGAATGTTGAACAAGGATTCCCCTCTATGGCTTCAAAGTTTTCATGTGGTCCTATTGTTATTGCTATCGAGTCTTATCAGTATTATTTTCGGATGTTTTTCTGAACTGTGACGTGAATCTTATGTTTCAGTACTTAAAACCTTTGGAATTATTCAGCTATTTTCGCATATGTGTATCTTATTACCTTATTATTCAGTGCTCACAGCAGGTATCAGTTCATGGGTTAGCTTGTAGTCTTTCGGGACCGTAAGCATCGTGTAGCGATCAGGGTGCATTTCCGAGTCGTTACAAAATTCCTTAAAGCCCGATCAAAGAGTCATCTACTACAGAAAAAATAACAGATAACAATAATACCGAAATTGCAACAGATAATACGATAATCGAGATCATAACGATATGATTAAACATCCTTCACACAAAAAATTCTAAAGTATGATCAAACATTCATCTACCATTTTTATTAAGCAGAAAAAATAGCGTATACTGTACTAACAAAACAAAAACTATAACAAAGTAATATGATAAGCAAGATATCTGACAAAACTATTGATGAAGAAGACTCCGAAACAAAATTATGGTAACTAAAAGACATGGAGTCACATAAATTGTAAGATTCTATAATAGTCTTCCAAACCGATTTTAATGACTTCCTCTTATTGAAACATTACTTATTTCAAAGACATAAAATCAGTAAAACAACACACAGTTTATCCTTATACCTAAAAAAACTCAAATATATTTGTATAACATCACTCTCACTTCGGTATATTCCCCCCACCCACACCCCCACACCCCTCTCCGTACGCCAAACTCCATTAGGAAGAAAAACTAAAGAGCGAAAATCTCTAATATGACCCTACAATTAAACTTGGCCTCAGCTTAGCTGGATGCCCTCATTGTATTTCTCTTTTGAACTTCAATTCTATATGTAACATATTCTCTCTCTATAATTTTTTTTGTAAGTAATTTTGTGTGTGTGTACGAAAATTTGAAACATATCGGGGCATAACGTTGTTAACAAAATTCAGAGAATAATGAAATTAATTACAACAAACTAACGCACAACAATGAAATTTAAGATAGAGTTGTATGTTTGACGTTAATCTGCATATCCAAATTAAATACTTAACCATAAATGTATATTGAATTTAATGATTACGTTTAATTAAAGATTCAACTACAGTACTAATAAATAATATACCAAAATATAATTAAATAACATAATCAAAACTAAGTCACAATTAGACAAAGAAGGGAAAAAAGAAGAAGATAAACCTTTGATTTTTTTTGGCTATTTTATTCAGCGATAAGATGTTTGGTTCTCCAATTTTTCATCAAATTTTTCACCTAAAAGAGAAACACAGAAATTATCAATACGGGAGAATTCATTGTAAAAAATTGTTAATTATGTGTAATTCATATATAATCTTTAAGATCACTAACAAAAAGAAAATAAGAAAGATAAAAATAGAAGGTGTTGTGTGTTTCTTGTTAATTTTATCCACCATATTACTTAAACAAAATTATCGAAATTATTTTTTATGTAAGATAAAATTCTAATTAATTTTAAAATGTTAAATATTATAATTTAAACCAACTAAATTTTAAAGTGCTAAATATTTTGTGTAGAGTTTAATTAGAAAAGGATTCAACAAGTAAAATCTTTTTGGTATAAAATATTAACTACATTCATGTCTATTTCACAAGTTAGTTATCCGCACCCCCCTACTAATGGTATCAGAGCACAATTATTTAAAAAATACAGCAATGGTATATATGTTTGAATTTATGTTTGAATTTAGATTGGATTAATTATGAGAAGACCATTTAAAAACAGAGAAGCTTTTAGAAAAATTAAAGAATCTTTAATTAGTAATTATTCAGAATATATAAGTCTAAATAAAACAAAAGAAAACTCACAAAGATTAGCCTACCTAATTACCTTAATATCTAGTATTGAAGTAAAATTAATAATCCATTTAAAATCTAGAAGAATGAGACACATACCACCTAATTACGATAAAATTAGATTTAGATATCCACCAAGATATTATAAATATGGTTTAAATGAATAAAGTACAAAAATACAA
>NC_061119.1:201689330-201717651 GCF_002878395.1 Capsicum annuum | reverse complement strand
TCTTAAAGTCCTAATCTTATATATACTTAGAGATATAGAAATTATAGACATAAAGAAAATAATATGGGAAAAATTACAAGATTTTGAAGAGGAAGAATTATTAAACAGTATAGAAAACTTACACATATATTATGAATATCAATATTACTTAGATTCAGATGGATATTATTCAGAATAAATAAATGTTAGAATATACAAAAAAAATTAGAGAAAGGCAAAATTGGATATATGAAGAAGTTAATTACAGAAACCAACTTAAAATAGAAAAAAGACAACTAGAAGAAAAATCACTTAAAATGAAATTAACCTTAGATGCAGATAATGATTTATTTAATACATACGAAAAATTATTTAATACAGATGGAAAATTACCTATACATGAACAACAAATACTAGTTAATCAGATAAAGAACATAAACCTACGGATTGAATATAACAAAGTCAGAATAAAATACTACACAGAAATTGCTAAAATTTCAATAGGATAATAAACTACACAAATTAATAAATACATCTTACGAAAAGAATAAATCATTAAAAGATATTGAAACTAAATTTAAGAAATATCCACGCACAAAGAAAAATAGTTTCATTATACATATAATAGATCTATTTCACAAGTTAGTTATCCGCACCCCCCCTACTAATGGTATCAGAGCACAGTTATTTAAAAAATACAGCAATGGTATATATGTTTGAATTTAGATTGGATTAATTATGAGAAGAGGCATTGCAAGACAAGCCTTTCATGATTTCGATTTTCTTTTCACTTAGACTTAAGACCCCTTGTTCATACCCCCCACAAATTACCTGTTCATTTTATTGTGAATAGTTCATGTTGATATATATATTCTAAACTATCTATTTGTGATTCTAATTTTGATATTTCATCTTTTTGTGTATTTATTGAGTTTTCACTAACTCCGGCAAATATATTATAATGTAGTCTTTCTATTCTTATTTTTAATTCTTTACGTTTTTCAGAAATAATTTATTTTAGTTCTTTGTATTTTTGTACTTTATTCATTTAAACCATATTTATAATATCTTGGTGGATATCTAAATCTAATTTTATCATAATTAGGTGGTATGTGTCTCATTCTTCTAGATTTTGCAAAAAGTTTGAATCACTTTTTTAAAGGTCTTCACACTTTTAATATATTATAGATTATAGATATAGATTATTGCATTATTAAATTAAGAGCTTTTAAAATATATGGGAAGAACCCTGATCAAATAAATATATAGAAAGAAATTAGAATCCTAAATTACATATATATTTATATGAATCCTAAAATTTGACAACCGTAATTAAGATGACTTAGTTGTAAAGTTTAAGCCAAAATATAGAACCCAAGTCTAAGTCAGAATGTCATGTTGATGCCTTATAAAAGCAAGCTCCTACATATTTTGCTCCCCTTCAAAATTTTTAATTGTCTACTCTACGTGGGACATGTGGATAGTTCTCCTCTTACAGTCTAATTATAAGGTGTAAATGAAGAAAAAATATATAATGTGGACGAAGGTAAGTGGATTTGAAATATATGTGAAGAATCACATTTTATTTTAATTAAATATATACACTTGATATATATGCCCATTTTTTATGCAATGTGAGCTTTTTCTGGGGCCTTAAGCTTTTGTTTGCTGTCTTTTTTTTTTTTTTCAAAAAAGAAATAATTACTTTCAAAATAAGTTCATATTCTTCTATTATTTGTTTAAATTTAAATTAGGTTTAACAAAATTGAAGATTCTTTGACATTTAAGATGTTTTTTTTTTCATAATTTTAAATTATTTGTATTTGTCTCCATAAATAAATCATTATTGATTGATTTTTAATATATTTTTTCAGACGAAGAAAGATTTATGTGAAGCATGCGAACGAGACGTAATGCCAATTACGAGTGAATTTAAGGTATATTTTTTTTGTTTTAAATTTTATTTCTTATTCATGTTAGTTTTATTTCTTATTAAAGCATAATTCAAGTTAATACTCTTTAGTCAGAATTATTCTTACATAAAAGAAACTACTAAAAGAAAATTAAGTAAAAATTATAATTTGTCATGATAACAAATAAATTATAGTGTCAACACAAGTATCAAACAAAGTCATTAGTTGGCTAAAAGATAAAACAGAATGGGGATTAGAGATTTCATGAGTTAGCAACTCAAATTTATAATCGATTTCAATCTTTCGTCAGGTTCTTAGATATGAATGCTAGGAATAATTTGCATCGCTCGATTTATGTTTTAGTGTCGTCATCAAAACTCTAAAACATATTTTTTTTTTTCTTTCAAAGTATAATATTATATAACTAATATTTCAACGTATCTTTTTTTTTAAAAAAAAATTGTTCATATATTTGTTTTATAATTTATAATTATTAGTCTTGGATGAGAAAACACATGACATAGAATGTGATTTTACATGCCTTGACGTGGGTGGTATGGAAAGAAAGAACTGGAGATCTTTTGAAGGATAAGTTTTTCTTTATCAAGAAATTAACCTTAAGTGACTTTAAATGAATCTGATTCATATAGTAGGATTTTTGAAGGTGGATCAAGGATATTGTTCAATATAAAGAATATAAATTTATTCTTTTATATACACTTATTATTATTGTCATTCACACGTGCGAAACACGTACACTTGACTAGTAAATAAATAAGTGGTTGATTTTGTGTAAATATTATTTTTACTTAATCTAAAAGTTATTCACATATTAAAAGTTGTATAAATATAGCTATTAGAAACTCACACTTTCAAGAAACTTTAGGTTCAGACTTAATATTTGCTTGCATATTTCTCAATCTTATAAATAAAAAATTAGAATATCATTTAAAGTTTATAATGACTTACAAAGTTATTTATTCAAATATCTTTAAACTTTGATTTAAAATTTTCATAGATTACAAGAAGAATAGAAAAATAATTATTTACGAAATAACTATATTGAAAAGAGAGAATTGATGGAAATTTCTCAATATAAGTACCATTGGAAGGAAAAGGACATTGAAAGTGGCCCATTAAAAACACCACTGACAAAAGCTCGTGAGAAGCCAATTCATACCATTCTTTTTCAACACCTAGGTACATTGGGTCGTTTGCTACATAAATTAATGGGTCGTTTGCTACATAAATTAAAGGAAAAAGGGTTAAATTTACTTTTTTATTTTAAAAAGTTAGCTAAATATATTCTTTGTTATGTTTTAGAATTATATTGATCATTATTATCATATTTAGGAATTAAATTTTTTTATTTTTTTTTTAGAAAATTGGCTAAATATATGCATCGTCATATTTTGGGCCAAATTTACCCTTAATTTCATTCTTTGCGGTCAAATTTACCTTCATTGTTAAAAATTTTTCATATGCACCCTTTCCTTAATAAAAAAGTCCAAATCACCGTTAAATGTCTCATTTTAAAAAAATAAAATACATCATAATTTAACCAGTCCGATCCGACTCGAGCCACAAAAAAGACAAACAAATATACACCCCTCAGCTCTGTTGGTCAAGTTTTTTCAACAAGATTAAGCCACTGGATATTTATCAGTTCATAACTCATGAAAAATAGATCAACATCAGTGCAAACACAAACAAATATACCCCTCCCTTAATTCATGAATTTTGCATCAGTGTAAAGCTCATGAAAAATGACATTTAACTGTCAAATGCAACAGATTAGATTCATTGGATATTTCTTTGGATGATTGAGTTAAGAGGTCTCCCCATGAGTCAATGACGACATCTCTTCATTCTTATATCTTTATATACAATTTGGATCAACACAAATTACCTAGTTCCCTACTATGGCTAGCGTAGGTTGAGACATCAACCTGCCAGTTATAAAACCCTAGAAATGGCGCATGCACAATAGATTACGCAGATCCACTTTTCGATCGAATGGCTTCCTTTTTCGGTGGGTTAATCCCACCGGAGAACACATCTCAACTAGCAGTAGATAAAATACAACCTTTGAAATATGCAGAAGTTCTTAAACCAAAGCCTTCAGGTCAGGAATATGCAAAAGTGTCACCAAAGTCAATTATAATGCAGCATGGAGAACCATCCATAACATGGAAGGTTTCTGAAGTGAAAAGTTTAATAATTCAGGAAAACTTACAACATGCAATCATTGGTAAGTTATCTTATGGAAGACCTGATATTAATGATCTTAGAAAACTGATACCTAAACAATGTGCAATCAAGGGTGTGTGTACAATTAGTGTTTTAGATACAAGGCATATATTGATTTGTTTGAATCAATTAGAAGATTATGTGCAATTACTATCTACTTCGGCCTATTATATCAAATCAAAAGATTGGTATTAGCAAATGAGAACCCTTAAATGGGATCCATGGTTTGAACTGGATGTAGAAATAACCATTGGTGTAGCATGGATCTCTTTTTCGGATCTACCCCCTTACTTCTTTGCCAAGGAAGCTATATTTTCCATTGCTTTAACTGTGGGCAAACCTCTTATGGTGGATATGGCTACAAGGAATAATACAAGGCCAAGTTATGCAAGGGTCAAGATTGAGGTTGACTTAGTTGCTAAACTGCCACACAAAATCAAGATTAATGAAGAAAATGATATTACAGGGAGCATAAAGTCAAAGTGGATTAAAATACAGTATGATCATAAACCAAAGTACTGTAAAGAATGTGGTTTACAAGGACATGATAAAGAAACTTGTTGGGATATTCATCCAGAACTATTCTATAAGAAGCAAGCAGAAAATGGTAATCAACAGAGCAATAGAGAGGGTGAGCAACAAAAGCAGAATGATGGAATGAGTGCAGATCCTGAGAGGGAAACCAATCCATAGAAACTAAAGAAAAAAAAAATTTGGTCACATTTTAGGAGAACTGAAAGAATCAGAAGAGGCTATACAAACATCAAATGCTTTTGATGCATTGAAGCAGCAAGACAAAGTGCAGGAATAAGTAGAGGATACCAATGTAAAGAAAATGGATTCTGCAAAGGAGAAGGAAAACACCAAAAATTGGGTCAATAAAACTTTTGGGAAAGTGGATGATGCAACAATAAATGAGAAAGTAGCAGGTCAACAGGATCAGCAACAATAACAAATAAACAACAAAAGGATGGATTAGATCGAGATGCAAACACTAGGTGATGAGTCTGAATCTAAGAAAGATGAATTAGGAGGGGGGCCAGTTGAATCAAGAGAAATGGCGATTGTGCAGCAACATAACTCTCAAGAGCTTATTCTAGAGAATATTATGCCTATCTCCATAGAAGTCAGCAACATAATGAAATCAGTCAATACCAACATAGATGATTTGGATAAGGAGGATTTAGTTGATAATGTGGAAGATGTAATACAGGCAGGGGACTTATCTCCAAATCGGGCTAAGTCACTGAGAAAGAAGCATAGCATAAAGAATAAGAAAAACAAGGAATCTAGTAACAGTACTATGCAGACAAGGAGTCAAACAACAGATTCAGTTTCTAAATGAATGCCTTAATCGGGAACATAAGGGCTGTTAACACTCAAAAAGCTTTTACTAGATTAATAACAATGCATAAAAGGTTTCACTTTGATTTCATTGGTCTAATGGAACCTTTTCAAGAGGGAAAGAGTATTGAGGAGTTTAAAAGAAGACTGGGAATGGAACATGCAGCAGTGAACGTGTCAGGAAAGATATGGGCTTTCTTTGAGTCAAACATGGAGGTGAACATAATTAGTGATGAGGAGTAGTAACTTACACTAATGTTACAAAATCAGCAGGCACGAGTGGTAATATTTGTCACTTTAGTCTATGTAAAATGCAATCAATTAGAAAGAACTGTATTGTGGAATTTTTTGGAAAATACGAGTGATAATATCAATGAGCCATGGATTATAGGAGGTGATTTTAATGTGATTAGACATGCTGATGAGAAACTTGGTGGCTTACCAGTTACTTTTGAGGAAATAGAAGACTTTAACCACTGCATAAGTAACTGTAATTTATAAGAAGTTCAATTTAAGGGAGCAAGTTCACATGGTGAAATGGAAGAGTTGAATATGAATGCATTTTTAAAAGATTGGATAGAGTATTCGTGAATAATAAAATTCAAGATCTCTTTCCAATATTGAATGTAGAAAACTTACCTAGAAGTGGGTCTGATCCTGCTCCCATGCTACTTTATTGCAATACTGTTCAGGAGCAGATAATCAAACCATTTAAGTTTCTAAATTTTTGGCTTAAGGAGAAATCTTGCAAGGAAGTTATTCAGCAGAATTGGAAAGAGGTAGCTTATGGCAATCCATTATGGTCTTTCATCAGAAACTTAAGAGAACCAAAGCTGCATTGACTATATGGAGTAAGAAATCTTTTGGGAATATTTTCCAAGAGATAGCTACTCTGGAGGAAGTTATCAAGATTAAGGAGAAACAGTTTGAAGATAATCCATCTGGAGAGAATAGAGTTTCTTTATTCAAGATTCAGGCAGAATTAATAATGCAATTGAAAAGAGAAGAAGAATACTGGAAGCAAAAAGCTGGTTTTCAGTAGTTCAAAGAGGGCGAGAAGAATACTAAATTCTTTCATGCTATTATGAAGGGTAGAAGATCAAGATTAAACATCAGCAGAATACAGAATGAGAAAGGGAAATGGCTAGATAACAAGGAAGAAATTGTTGAAGCTGCAGTAATGTCTTAGTAGAATCAGTTTCATAAACAGTAAGATTGCCATAATTTTGACATGTTGGATTCTTTACCTACTGTTGTTACAGAAGAGCTGAATAATGATATTATAAAGGTTCCAACAAAAGAGAAAGTTAAATTTGTTGTGATGGGGTTAAATAGAGATAGTGCTGGAGGTTTTGATGGTATGAATGGTGCTTTTTATCAGGATGCATGGGAAATAATAGTAGATGATCTTCATAGAATAGTGATAGCCTTTTTAATGGGTATGAATTTCCAAGGTTCATTGCACATACTAATGTAGTGCTGCTGCCAAAGAAGTTGAATGTTACCACCTTTTCTGATTTAAGACCTATATCACTTAGTAATTTTGTGAATAAAATCTTTTCAAGAATTATTCATGAAAGACTTAAGTGTATTTTGCCTGAAATAGTATCAGAGGAGCGAGCTAGATTTGTTCATGGAAGAAGCATAGCTGAAAATATTTTAGTTGTGCAAGAAATAGTTGCTGAGATCAGGAAAAGAGGGACACCACCAAATATGATTATGAAACTCGACATGATAAAGGCTTATGATAGAGTGGAATGGCTTTTTTGACAAAGGTACTCAGGAGGATAGGTTTTGTGAATAGTTGATTGATATGGTGTTCAAACTATTGGCAAATAATTGGTATTCACTGTTAATTAATGGACAGCCCAAAGGTTTCTTTAAATCTTCTAGGGGATTAAAGCAAGGGGATCCTTTATCTCCTACTTTATTTATTATAGCAGCAGAGGTATTGTCAAGAAGCCTGAAGGAATTATTAAAACAAAAGAATTTTAAGTTATTTGGAATGCCTAGAGGAAGCCCTAAGTTAAATCATCTTGCTTTTGTAGATGATATGATCATTATGTGCAAAGCAGAATTAGGGACATTGAAGCTAGTGACAAATACTTTGGAGGAATATGAGAAGGTATCAGGTCAAAGAATTAACAAGGATAAGAGTGCTTTGTATTTGCATGAAAAAACATCCAATGGAGCAGTTGTCTTGGCAGAAGAGATTACAGGCATACTAAGGAAGGAGTTTCCATTAAACTATCTTGATTGTCCAATTTTTTATAAGAGAAAGAAGAAGCTTTATTATCAGCAGATTACAAATAGAATTAGTACTAAGTTATAGATATGGAAAGGAAAATTATTATCTTTTGGTGGAAGGGCTGTATTAATCAAACATGTGCTACAAAGTGTTCCAATCCGTTGCTTGTCAGTTATGAATCCTCCAAAGAATGTGATTAATGTTATTTAGAAGTGTTTTGCTAAATTTTTTTGGAGTAGTAGTGCAGAAGGAAAAGGCGGACATTGGGTTGCATGGTCCAAAATGTGTTTACCAAAACTGGAAAGAGGCCTTGGCTTTAGGAGTCTTCATGATATATCAACAACATTATTCTGTAAACTCTAGTGGAACTTTAGAACAAAGATATCTATATAGAGAGAATATATGATGAATAAATATTGTAGTAAAGTACATCCTAAAGAAGCCATGTGGAAATCAGGATGTAGTTCACAAGTTTGGAAAAAGATGTTGATTGCAAGGGACATGGTTGATCACTTGATTTTGTGGAAAATAAAGGGAGGGAGTTCCCATGTGTGGTTTGACAATTGGACAGGGTTAGGATATTTATTCTCCATTGTAGAGGATAGCAGAGAATGGGATGATAGTATTCAAAAAGTTAGTGATTTGATTAAGGGAAGTCAATGGAATGACATCAAGCTTCAAGAGATTCTATCAGAGGACATGGTGGACTATATACTTCACAATGTAAATAGTACACAGAATGATTTAATGCAGGATAAGGCATTTTGGATCTTAGATACAAAAGGAAATTTTAGTGTCAAATCTACATGGCACTATATTCGACAGAGGGAAAACTCTAATAAGTTATACAAGAAAGTGTGGATAAAAAATTTACCTTTCAAGTTTAGCTTTTTCATGTGGATAATGTGGAAGGGGAAGATTTCTGTTGATGCTACTTTTCAAAGATGGGGAGTGGAAGGTCCTTCTATGCGTTGGTGTTGTCGAAATCCAACACAAGAGACTGTGACTCATGTACTATTGAGATCAGATTTTGCTAATAGGACTGTGTCCTACTTCTCTTCTTTTGCAGGTATTAGCATTCAGGGACTGAGTCTGAGAAATGTTATATATTAATGGTGGAATATTGATGTAAATCCAAGAGAGAAAGCTTATTTCAGAGCAATTCCAGCCATGATAATTTGGGAATTATGGAAAAGGAGGAATTCACTGAAGTATGAAGGAAAAGGAGTTTCAGTTCACAAGATGATCGTCAATGTTACAAGACATCTTAAGATGCTACTTAAAGTGAGAAAGCCAGCTTTGAATTTTAGAGGGGATTGGCCTGCTATTATGCACCAATTCAGACAACTAAAACCTACAATCAAGGTTATAAGTGTCATGTGGGAATTTCCAAAGTCAGGCTGGGTTAAATACAATACAGATGGAGTATCAAGAGGAAATCCATGGAGAAGTTCATGGGCATTTTGCTTAAGAGATGAAAAAGATGATCTAGTGTATGCAACAGGTGAGGCTATTGAAAAGGTCACTAGTTTAGAAGCAGAAGTAATTGCTCTCTGAAGTGCAGTAAAACATTGCAGTAATTCAGGACATAGCAAAGTTATAATACAGACTGATTCACTTATACTAAAGAAGCTTCTATGCAAGGAGTGGAAAATACCATGGAAGATTGAGGATATAATAATGAACACAAGGAAACTAATTGAAAGCAAGAAAGTAAAAATACTTCATACATTCAAAGAGGGGAACCAACTAGCAGATTATCTAGCCAACATAGCAATGGAGTGCAATTAGTTTGAATATACAACATTTCAGCAACTGCCTAATACAGCTAGAAAGATTTTGAACAGTGATAAGATCAGTCATCTTATCTCAGGCTAGCAGCTAAGCATCAGACAACAGACTAGACAGGCTAATACACTTGCTTCTGTACAAGATGAGCAACAAACAAAAAAGAAAACTACTTAGCCTAGGTCATCAACCATAAAAAAGGGCTCTCAGTAAATTAGGGGTCATTGGTCAGCTCTTCAATTCATGCAACTTAGGTTTTTGGCATCATCAAAGATCTAGTGGGTCCGAGTATCCGTTAATCTCCCTCCCTTCAAGAACTAATTCAACAGGAAGGTTAGTTTTCAGAAGAGAGACTAAAGTTAGTAATAACAATCTGGTAAGCTTACCTTCAATGATTACCAGGCCTAAGCAGACTAGACCCTTTTCGTGCTCCAAAAAAGCTTGTCATACACCTTAGTACTGGAGATCTCAGCTGGTTATTGAAAGAAAAAAAGAGTTAAGCAACAAAGATCAAACTCAGATGATTAAACGAAAAAGGAAACTTACTTTTGAAGCTGAAGATGTATACACCATAACTATACAAGGGAACGGTATTCACCAACCAAAGAAGCAAAAGTTGGAACTGAAGATTGAAAAATAAATCCGTGGAAACTCTACACTAAGAGCAGAAGAGGCGGAGGGTACTAATGAGCTTCTTAGCTCAGTTAGGAAACCCTACTTACTTATATATATGTATTTTTGGGCCGGGTTTCTAAAATCCGGTCCATATTTATTTTCTTTGCTACTTAGGTTGTATTTTGAATGGGTTAGCCCATTCTTGTTTTTAAATTTTGATTATTAATAAAATACAAATTAAATCAAAAAAAGGATCTACACAAATTTTTCATCATGTCATTTGTTCAGAATATTTATCCATTGATTCTAAAATCTAGATGCACATAGAATTGCATATCAAATTTTGAAACTTGAACATAATTGAACAGGTGCAGTGTTCGTAATAGACATATTGTCTAGTTCCATGCTTCTTCATTATCCCATTCCATTTTACTTTCCTTTTTTTTTCATTTGTAAACAATATACCAGTGTTTCACATTAAAAGCGAAGTATATTTGTTTGTTAAGAAAATTCGACCAATAGAATTTAGGAAGGGATATATTGTTTGTGTATTTTTTTTGGGTCAATCGAAAATATTAGATTAGCATGTGTTTTATCTTTAAAAAATAGGTCATTTAACGTTGATTTAGGCTTTTCTGTTAAAGAAAGGGTACAAGTGAAAAGTTTCTTAACAATGAGAGTAAATATGGCCCCAAAGTATAACATCGAGTGTAAAGTTGACCCCAAAGTATGACGGAGGATATGTTTAGTAATTTTTTCAAAGTAGAGAGGTTACTTAGTGTAACGACCCGGGAACACCCCTTGGACGTCACACGGTGCCTAAGACTACAAGTAGTCTCAAGCTAACCCTTGACATCAGTATGGTCTGAACCTCTTATGGAAAGTTAAGTAACATATACATATAGATACAAAAGGAAAACACTTTAAATCTGATTCTCAACTTGAAACTTGAAATCTCTAATAAACTCTTTAAACTAAAAAGGTACATAATCTGATAAGCCTCTGCTACTAACTAGAGAGCCACTAGTATAGACCCCAGCTGACCCGAATGAAATCTGAAATCAAGTAACTAAGATAACTTTCATCAACGATTAAGAATTTGATAAGCTGAGCTCTCAAACTATGAGGACTCACCAAATGTCGAGATGCAGGAAGTGATGCCCGTGATCAATCTTGTTGCTAAAAACGAGCACCAGAACCTGCATTATAAGACAATGTAGCACATAGACATATATATGTGGGTTAGTACTTTAGAATATTTTAAGTATATGGGAGTGAATGCACAGGTAAAACAGAAACCAAATATATAAATATACTTTTAAACCAATGCATACTAAATGTAGAGGACTCACGTTGGACCTGAGTAAAACCAAAAATTGTATGATCATAAAACATGAGTAATAAAGCATATTGAATAAACTTAGTGATTCCATACACTTAGTTTCTAAACTCTTTGCTTTTAGCTTTTCTTGTGGGAGATTCTTCTAACCAACATAAACCATGTAAGTTATCATGGAGTCCAATATCTTACCCATGTTGGGGACAACTGTCCTACCTTTGCCATCAAAATAGGACCTTGTCTTAAGTGATCACTGAACTTAACCCATATTGGGACTTAAACCTATGGTGGCTCGTAGTTTCCATGAATTTAGGATACGCCCATCCACATTTTTTTCTCGGTGCTAAATGTTTTACTCTCAAAATACATATATGCTCATACTCAAGAATTCCACCTTAAAATAGCATCAGGGTTTATAGACTGAAAACCAGTTATGCTTCTCTTTACTTAAATCATATCAAAAAGAACACTTGTGGATTTCATATTTTATCTTATATCAAAAGATTAAATGGAACTTAAATCATGTTATAATACATAAAACTGAAACTTAAAGCTTACGTTTCTTGCAAACCCAGTGCTTATGTTTAAGCCTTGAAATTTATACTTTCCTTCATAAAGCTTATAACAAAAATATCATGTGCAATACTTGCATAGAAAACCTTCAAAAACTTCAAGTCAAACCAATGAAATTCAAGTCATAATGGCCATCTTGCAATTCAAAACATGAATAGAGGAAAACTCTCATGAACTTAAATCCTTCATCACATAATAATGTTATACTTCAAAGGATGAGAACTTGGGCATGAACCCCAATCGAAAACATGTAAATTCAACTTTAAAGATCAAGTTTTTCAGGCACAAGAAAGAAATTCAAAATCACACATACTTGAAATTATTTAACTTGTGAAGAGAACTTGAACTTTGAGACTTGAGAGATGACTTGATAAGAGAAACCTTAATCTTGTTGTTCTTGGAGATGAAAGGAGAAGGAGTATTGTTATTCGCCTATAGGTAGAGGAAAGTGACACTTCTTTTGGGTTATAAGTCGTGGGTTTGAAGTTTTAGGAGGAGAAAAGACCCCTCAATTGAACATATAGAAATTATTTGTCACGAGTCATCTTACGACTCGTAAGATGTGGTTACGAGTTAGCCAAGTGACTCGTAAACTTGGTAGTGACAAAGATGGCATGCTCTGGTCAACATACGAGTCGTATCTTACTACTCGTCACACCTTCATACGACTAGTATCATTCTCTTGTAACTTGGATAGAGACTTGGGGGACCTGTATTGCTAATCTTACAACTTCACTTATAAGACTTGTAATAACTAGTAATGACTCTTAGGATCGAGTCGTAACCTGAACAGAACTCTAATTTCCCACACTGCCTTAGCTACGACCTCCATCTCATGACTCATCAGGAGTCTATATGACTCGGGGAGATGAGTCATAAGTTTCACTGTGACTTTAAAACACAGGGTATTACACTTTGGCCCTGAGTATGATAACGGGAGTAAATTTGACCCTAAAACATGATAAAGGTATATGTAGTCAATTTTCAAGAGTAGAGGGGTAAATTTGACTCTTTTATTTTGAAGTTATAATTCTTAATTATAATTTCTGGATTAATTTATATTGTGTGGGAGGCGGTATAAAATAATCTTATATTAGATTTATTGTATGTTCAGTTGAAGGTAACAAATTTATACCACCAACTAACATAATATAAATTTAATACCAAACTTAATCATGACATATCCCATTTATTGATTTTATATTTTTTAATCTCTTGTATGAAAACTAATGATTCCTCATAATAAAATTATAAAATTAAATGCAAATTTATAAATTTGTACAAAATTTAAATTGATTCCCTCTGTTACTAAATCATGTTGAGTTCTAAGTGATGAAATGTGAATGAAAAATGAAGGAAACAACAACAACAACAAAAAACCCAGTGTATTCCCACAAAGTGAGGTATGGGGAGGGTAAAATATACGCATTCCATACTGCTACCTCCAAAGAAGTAGAGAGGTTGTTTTAGATAGACCTCCAACTCAGAATAGAGAATAGTACACAAGGTCGTAGTGAAACATGAAGTAGGATGGATGACATAATAGAAATAAGGAATAAGAAATAATAAAATAGATATCAGAGAAATACAAAATAATAGAAATGAGCAATTCAAAATAAGAAATAAGAGATAGGACACCCACCTTGTAGTAACATACACTCACAGACCAAATACACCCACCACACCCAAACTTTCCTAACTAGAGGATCCAACTAATGGACACAGTCCTAGGATTACTAACCCGACTATACAAGAGCTCTCCTAACACCATGCTACAACCCAGACACTCACACTAGCCTTCTACCCTTATTTGTGACTTCCACACCTTCCTATCTAGGGTCATGTCCTCAGTAAGCTGTAGTTGTTCCATGTCATGTCTAATCACCTCCTTTCATTATTTCTTCAGCCTACCTCTACTTCTTGTAAAGTCATCCAAAGCTAGCCTCTCACACCTACGAACTGGGGCATCCGTACCCTTCCTCATCACTTCAGCATTCCTTCTCGCATCTTGTCCTCCACCAAATTCACTCCCATCTTCTTCCTGATAGTCCCATTCCTAACTCTATTCCCTCTAGTAAGTCCTCATATCCAACGTAACATTCTCATTTCCGCCACCTTCAATTGTTGAATATGGGAGTCTTGACTGGCCAACACTCTGCTCTATACAGCATAGCCGGATGGGCTACCACTCTGTAGAATTTACCTTTAAACTTAAGGGGCACCTTCTTATCACACAACACTTCTGAAGAAAGCCTATACTTCATCCAACCTGCTCCAATACGTTTAGAGACATCCTCATCTATCTCGTCATTCCCCTGAATCATAGACCCAAGATACTTAAAACTATCCCTCTTACAAATATCCTGGGAATCCAACCTCACCACCACATCGTCCTCCTAACTCTAGCCACTAAACTTGCATTCCATATACTCCATATTGGACCAACTCAACCTGAACCCCTTAGATTCAAGGATTTTCCTCCAAACCTCCAGTCTTTCATTCACACCCTCCCGCGTCTCATCAATCAGCACTACATCATCCACAAATAACATACACCAAGGCACCTCACCTTGAATAATTCGTGTCAATACGTCCATCACCAACGGAAACAGAAACGGACTAAGAGTCGATCCCTGATGCAACTCTATTTCAATCAAAAATTGCGCTGAGTCTCCTCCCGCCGTCCTTACCCGAGTCTTTCCTCCATCGTACATGTTCTTAATAGCTCTGATGTATTCCACCAGAACCCCTCTCACCTCCAAGCATCTCCAAAAAACCTCCCTAGGGACTTCGTCATACGTTTTCTCCAGGTCGATGAACATTATGTGCAAATCTCACTTTCTTTCCCTATACTGCTCCACCAATCTTTTCACTAGGTGGATTACCTCTATCGTCGAGTGACCAGGCATAAAACCAAAATGATTCTCCAAAATGGACACGACCCCCCTCAATCTCCGCTCAACCACCCTCTTCCAAATCTTCATAGTGTGACTCAATAGCATAATACCCTTATAGTGGTTGCAACTCTGAATATCACCCTTATTTTTATATAACAGAATCATCGTACTCCATCTCCAAGCCTCAGGCATTCTTGCATTCTTGAAAATGTCGTTAAACAAATCAGTCAACCACCTTAAACCTGTTTCACCAATATACTTCTAAAAATCCACCGAAATCTCGTCAGGCCCCGTCGCCCTACCCCTCCGCATCCTACAAATAGCCTCTCCGACCTCCTCAACCTTAAAACATCTATAGTAACTAAAATCATGGCTCTCCTCCGAGTAGGGGTGTGCAAAAACTGAACCGACCGATAAACCAAACTGATAAAAATGTTATTGGGTTATTGGGTTAATAATTTTTTATTGGTTTTATAAAAAAATTTATTGGGAAAATGATTCGGTTTTGGTTTTAGCTTATTGGGTTATCGGTTAAAATGATAACCTAATAAGGAAACACTAAATTATTGTTTTATCCCTATTTATGTTATATATATAAATCTCTCTCTCTCTCTCTATATATATATATATATATAGATAGATAGATAGATATGTGTGTGTGTGTGTGTGTGTGTATGTATATATATATATTATGCACTACTTATTTACAATTCAGTGATTCACAAAGTATTAACCTATTAAGGGCAACAAAGGCATAATATAAAGCTCGACTATTATTGTATTGAAAAACTTAAAGCATTTATAGCTTCCAACAATTAGGATTTAATTTTTTTTCTAACTAAAATTTAGTTCAAGTTTGAAGATTCTTGTAAACTAAAATGCATTGCGTAGGATTTTGGCGGTAACTAAGATTTCATTTTTTTATGTTAGTTATTACTATTTCTATTTTATAAGTATTTTCTTATTGGTTAAACCAAAAACCGAATCGTTAAGGACCAAAACCGATAAACCAAAACCGATAAGAAAATATCTTATTGGTTGGTTATTGGTTTTACATATTTGAAAACCAAAAATCGATAAACCAAATCAATAACACATAAAACTGAACCGAACCGACCGATGCACACCTCTACCTTCGAGCGCTCCAGCTCCCCTAAGTCAATGCCTCTGTCCCCCTCCTCGTTCAAAAGTCTAAGAAAATACTCATGCCACCTCTTTTTTTTGTGAACATCCTCCACCAAAACTCAACCATCCTCCCCTTTAATGCACTTCACTTGATCGAGGTCATGACTCTTCCTCTCCCTAGCCTTAGCCAGCCTATACAGCCTTTTTTCCCCGTTTTTCTCCTCTAACCCCGCATACAATCTCTCAAACATTGTTGTCTTAGCAGTCATAACTGCTAACTTAGCTTTCTTCCTTGTTACTTTGTAAAATTTCCTATTCACCCGCTTCTCCTATTCATCTTTACTCTCAATCAACTTAACATATGCCCCCTTCTTAATCTTCACTTTCTTCTTAACTTCTTCATTCTACCACCAGTACCCCTTATGCCTACCTGTACAACCCCTCGAAAACCTTAATACCTCTCTAGACGTCTCGATGATGCAGCTGGCAGCCTTATCCCACACATCATCCACGTCCCCTTACACTCCCACACCCCCAATCCCGCCACCTTCTTCCCTATCTCTTGCGTACTAACTGGTGTCAAGCCACCCCACTAAATTCTAGGTCGACCCTCACCGGCCCTACTCTTCTTGATAATCAAGTCCATCGCTAAAAGCCTGTGCTGGGTTGAAAGGTGCTCACTCGAAATGACTTTACAGTCCTTATATAAAACTCTATCCTCTTTCCTAAGCAGCAGAAAGTCAATTTGAGTCTTGGTTAACGCACTTCAGAAGGTAATCAGGTGATCCTCCTACATCAGAAAGCTCAAATTCACTACCACCAGCCCAATGTCCCTCGCAAAATCTAATAGAGCAGCCCCCTCACCATTTCTATCACCAAAACCAAAACCTCTACGCACATCGTTATAACCTTCCAGTAAAATCCCAATGTGCCCATTGAAGTCCCCCGCTATGATAATCTTCTCCGAGCTAGGCACGCTTCTCACCACTTCGTCCAAAGTCTCCCAAAATCTTATTTTTACCTCCTCTTCCATGCCCACCGACAGCGCATAAACACTACACACATGCAACAAAAACCCCCCAATGACCAACTTAATCGTCATCAGCCTATCACTGACCCTCTTAACCTCCACCACCTGCCATCTAAGCTCTTCATCCACTAAGATGCCCACTCCATTCTAACGCCTCTCACTCCCTGAGTACCACAGCTAGGGGTGTTCATGGGTTGATTTGGATTGATTATTGGTCAAAACTATAACCAAACCAACTTAGTCGATTTTTAAATTTCTAAAACTAAACCAAACCAAACAAAAAAAATAACCGTCGGTTTGGTTCTTGTCGGTTTAGTTCGGTTTGGTTTGGTTTTTTCAGTTTATAACTTTAGCTAATAATAAAAGTTGAGAATTTTAAAAAACAAATTCAATCTAACATATGAGATGTTAACCGAGTATTGTATCACAACCTTGAAACTATTGAAACTTAGATGTCAACTGAGTGTTATACTTTGACAAAGCTATGAACAACACCATACGAACACTTCTAAAAAATATTTTAAAACTACATTTAACAAAATGATATGATAACCCCCGCAAAAGGTGAACACATAAACTTCTTGCTCAAAAAGGTTCAAAAAGAAAGTTAAAATTAATGATTGTTTATAGTCAAATGAATATCAGCTAGAAATTTCAATATACAACAAGATATTATTTTCATAACTAGTATCATTTGTCATTCAAAGTGCGAAATTCATTTAGAATCTCATAAGGTACTATCAACTAGATGAAGACATGACTTATTGTGTTACGACAAAAGTTAAATCATGATTAAAATATACAATGTAATAAATATTTATGTTGTATTTATGAATAATACATAAATAATTATAATATATATATATATATCGGTTTGGTTATTTTATCGGTTATTTTAGAGTAAAACCAAACCAAACCAAATTATCATTGATTTTTTAAAATTCAAAACCAAACCTAACCAAATATCGGTTTTCTTAATCGGTTTGGTTTTGATCGCGGTTCGGTTTGGTTAAAAATCAAACCATGAACACCCTAACCACAGCTTGTACCCATCCACATCCCTAGCCTTAGACCCTACCCACTTAGTCTCCTGAACACACACAATATTAATCCTCCTCTTCTTAAGAATAGTCACCAGCTCTACGGACTTACCCTGGAGGGTCCCTATGTTCCAAGACCCTACCCTCAATCTATCTTCTCTTGTCGCTCGCCTGCCTCTTCCACCCCTCACTAAACCAGCACTAACACCCGACCTAGACCCCATACCCCCTACCCTTCCCTCTTTACCCCCTCTTAAAACAGCCTCCAACCCCCTCGAACATGACCCTATTCCATCAATAACCCCCACAATCACTACTCAATAATGGAAACAAAGCCCCAAACCGACCAACAAACAGATAAACAAACAAACAAATAAAGCAATAGTAGGAAAACAGCAGGCACGCACAAAAATACACTATCAGGCTTAGCAACTAGAACAACACAATAATATTTACTAATAAGCGAACCAGGCACAATTATAATCACAAGAAACTGAAAAGAAAAAATTCAAAGAAACTAGATTGTAAAGAGAAACTAAATAATAAAGTTCGGATGTCACCGGGGTACTCCTGCGCGTGCTGGTACAGAAATTTTGATGTCAAAATTGGTTGTCGAAGTAGAGTTGCCGGAAAGAAGTCACCGGTGCATCGCCGGAGCTTTTTCTTGGTGTTGCCAAAAGCTGGTCGCCGGTTGACGTCGTACCAACAATTTTAAACTGCTTCTGACCGATGTTGAACACTTCCACCATCGTCGGAGTCAAACCGACGGAAACCCCAATTCCGCCGGTGATAGCAGTAACGAGAGGGCCAAACAAACTAGGGAGAGAGATAACTGGGGAGAGAAAGAAATGAGGGAGATAGAATGGACCTTACCTATTCCTGGCACATCTACGACATTGCCGGCGTCGACCGATCAGTCAAAGAACGTTTTAAATATGAACATTAAAAAGAAAAGAAAAGTGAATTGTGTATTCACTTTTATGAAAAGAGTGTTCTCCCACCAATGTGGGAGAAGAAAATGTTCTTATGCTTAAATATAGAAGCATTCCTTCATGTGAATAGTGAGATAAGAAGAAGACAAGTCTTGCATCATCGTCATTGTCGCTCGTCATCTCGGGCTTCAAATTTGAAAAATGACTAAGAGACTATCTTTTAGACAAAATTAATTTGAAACATAAGAGTTAATGATTGCTTAATCCAAAAATTCACATATGGAAATATTCTTCATTTGCGGACGGACACGTACATGTGCAGATGCATGTAAAACCTCGATGAGACGCGACCCTTTGAGGTACTATTTAAAGATGAAAAGGACAATCGCTAATGCCAACGCAGGTAGCTGTTAGCTTTCTGGTGTTTGCCAAAAGTTGACCTGCCACCGCATATGGCCTATTTTCGATCACAGGTGGACCCGATGGTTCGAAACAATGCAATTTTTAAGAATTATTGCTTCTTTTCTGAAGCACCACCTTTTGGCTAAAAATACCTAATTTTTTCAGGTATAGGCACAAAATTTTGAAGTAAAAAACACTCATCTTTCTTGAAAAATGCAAGTGTGATTTGCTATCATTGAGTGTGTTCGTAGTGTTGGGTTCAAGGTGTGTGTGAATGGAAAATGGGCGAAAATGAGTCCACACTAAAATGGAAAGTGTACTAAAAAATGAAAAGTCTACTAATTCTCCCACATTGGTGGGAGAAGGGAACTTTTAAGTGTTTATAATAAGGAACACTTACTCCACATGGTAAGTGAGGCAAGAACCAAGAGGTGCCTCGCGCTGTTGTTCACATCGCTCGCTCGGCTTAGCTTCGACTTCGAATTTGGCAAATGATCGATCGATGAGATCTATCTTTTTGGACAAAATTTATTTTAAACTTGATGAACAAGTGAAATTTTAATCCAAAGAATATGGTAGAAATATTTTTCTCCATGTGCGGGTATATTTCGGACACCATGCAAATTCATGCATAATGCAACTCGAAGGGATGCAACCGTTCGAGGTAAAAGGCACACTATTTCGTGCAAATAAGTGATCTGCACACGCACCTGGAAATCTGCGGCCACAGGTCCAGTGCAGGTGTAAACTGAAATTTGACAGTGTCACCTACGGCCGCAGATCAGGCGCAGGTCCAGTACAGACTGGGCGCAGGTGACGTGACTGTACTGAAAAAGTTCTTTTTCCAAAACCAATGCAACCTTTCCAAAGGGACACAATAAGGCTATAAATACTTGACATATTCCTCAGGTATTAACATAATTTTTTACAGCAAAAACACTCTTCTTCTCTACAAAAAATCATTGTGATCATTAGTCATTCAGTGAGTTCGACGAATCCAATAATTTGAGGTACTGCTATTATTAAATAGAAAGCCATTTTATCTTGGGACAAAAATTCTATAACCTTGGGTACAGTGAGGGGAATTATTCCTTAAGGACACTCCGTGAAGTCAGGGGACTTGGCTTTAAATTTCTGTTTCATCTCATTTCTGAAAATATAAACACACTTAGATAGATTATTTATAATCTTGTGTTGACGGTATTGTGTAACTTCATAGGTGTTCTTGTTTTTAGACTTGAACTTGTGTTGAAGTTGTTGTGTGCCTATATACAGATTCTTGTACCCAAAAATATTGAAAATAATACGTAGTTTGACAGAATTTGAGGTACCGTTATTCTGTCGAAGTGATTCATTTTATCCTAGGAGGATATATTTCATTATCTCGGGTGCTTAAGGAAAATAATTTTCTTAAGGACACACCGTGAATTTGGTGAACTTGAACCTTCCAATCTTCATCTCTTTCTAAACATTTGATTTTGCTATTTTCCAGAAAATAGTTTGAACTTCATTTTTATTGTTCATAAATTGGGTTGGACTTATTGTTACAGTTCAAAGTTGTGAAACCGAGTTACATCTTTATTTAACTATTCATGCTTTAGCTTGCATATATGTTTGAAGTTCTTATTGTAAAATACAGATTTTAACTAAACTTGGAAAACAACACACGGTCGGTGGACCATAACAATCAATCAATATATATATATAAAGGAAGATTATAGTTATACCTATGTGGCACATCTCTAAGGCTTTCATTCACATTTATCTTTTTTCTCCTTTTTTTGACATTTTTCTCATTTTTTATTGCATTTTTTGGTTTATTCTCTTCTAATAAACTATGGATTAAATACATAATAAAAGCCTCATATAATAAATGTAGCACTTAACTTACATTGAAAAGAAAAAAGGCGAGTCTTTTTGCATTTTCAGAATATGAAACAAACTACTTAAATGTTACATCTTATCTTATTAAATTATAACTCTTATCTCTCACTTCCTCCTTTTCAAGGTGTAAAAAAAATAGAAAGAAGAAGCCATTGAAAGTTTTAAATTCAGAAAATTTCTTCAGCAATCTTCTTCTTATGAGGTTAATATGTTTTCTCCATGAAGTTTTATTATTAATTTGAGTACTTTTATTCAATTTGAATATTTGTGATCACTGTCTCATGTTCTTTGAATAATTGTATCAGATTTTTAATTATGGTAAAATCCTTAATGAGAATTTGATTATTTTAATAGCTTTTACAAGTTCTCTTTGAATTTGGAGCAACACACATATTAATGCAAATTGCAAAGATTATAATTAAATTTGTCACAAGTTTTCTTTATACAATTGTTGTGGTATATGGACTAACAAATATCTATCTTTATTCTTTTATTTTAATGTACTTTTCATATGAAGATTAATTTTATTGTTGATTACATAATTTTTTTATGATACATATTCAAATTGCTTAAAATCATACTATAATCAATAGATGGTTTTTTATGTTACGCCCTGACAGAGTATATATTAAATTTGACTATATAAGATCTTGCGGCATCCTATACAGTAGCCCTTCCACTATCAATTTGGAGTAAGACATTGAGTTTATTTGGTTATATTTATTCATGTATATTTATCGATATTGTTCTTTGTTTATAATGTTTGGCTTAGTTGTTATTGATGCTTTTGCCCGTTAGTCTTAAAACTCCTTCATAGGTTTTCGTTTGAAAAAAAGTGTAGCTTTCTTGATTTGTTATTCGTTCTAGATTGATAATTTTTTCGAAGTCACTCTATCTTACAAACTCGCTTCCCATTGTAATTGATATAATATCACGTGTGCGGGCGGGCCATAACAAAATTTTTGTTTATACTTTGTAGGTAATTCGATCATCCATAGAGAAAAGAACTTTGATTAGATAATTTTTTTCCGAATTTTTTTCGTTTTAGTTTTCATTAGACTTTTTATTGTTTTAGTTTTAAAAAGTTTAAGAATAGCTAAGTACCTTCTACGTTATTTATAAACTTGTATGTTGCATTATCTTTTTAAATAAAAGATTAATGATATTTTAATTCGATCAAAAATCTATCTCATATTAGATTAAATTATTGAAGAAATATCATCTTATACATAAAATTACTGAAGTGCTTAAATGATATCATTATTTGACAGTAACATTTGATTGTTTTCTTGATTACGATTTTTTAATGGTTAATTGTGCATTACAAACAACTTCAAAAGTCATTATCTTAATTCTTTTTTATCAATCTTACTTTTCTTTTTCATTTGTTATAATGAATTTAATGTATAATAATGAATGTGATGTTCATTTGGAATGTCAATTTTTTAAAAAAAAATTGTATGAGTCAAAGAAGGCAACAAATACGAGTTGAGACTTATACATTTGTAGTATCTTATTTGCAATTCTTGTATTACATTTTAGCTTCAATTTTCTTCTGCTTTTTTTCTTTTTTATCCTCATAGTATCTACTTTTTTAATTTCAAAAAAAATATTTATTTTTTTCTTTGATGATTCTGATGTGATAATTAATTATCTATAGGTTGATGAATGAAAAGAAAAAAAGAAGAAGTAAAGAGTGATACAGATAGAATCTATATAAATATATAAAGGAGGCTTAGAAGTATGTTGATGTGGCATACTTCTAAAGCCACCATTCATATTTATTTGTTTTCTCCTTTTTTTGACATTTTTTTCCCTTCTCATTTTGCTCTAAAAATATCCACTTAATTTGATTCATTTTAATTTCCCTTATTAATCATAATTGAAGGATGAAGATAATAAACAAATGAAAACAAAGAGTCATGATAATGGTTAGTTGAGGAGATTAGGGATAATGATAATGATAATGTACACTCATCTAATATTGGAGGAAGTAAATAATTAGAACATGAAACGGCATAAAAGATAAAGAGTGTTACAGGATATCAATAATCAATAATGATAGGTAATAATAGTATATTTATTTCTCTTCAAATTTAACCAAAAAAAAAATAATGATAAATGCTGAAATTAAAATCACTATTTTTTGCCATCACAATCAATGGTTAATTCTTTTCTTCAAGCATCCTACTCGCAATTAGGGGCGTTCATGGGTTGGTTTGGGTCGGTTATTGGTCAAAACCATAACCAAACCAACTTAGTCGGTTTTTAAATTTCTAAAACCAAATCAAACCAAACAAAAAAATAGTTGTCGGTTTGGTTCTCGTCAGTTTAGTTCGGTATGGTTCGATTTTTTCGATTTATAACTTAAGCTAACGATAAAAGTTGAAAATTAAAAAAAATAAATTCAATCTAACATATGAGATGTTAACCGAGTGTTGTATCTCAACCTTGAAACTAAGATGTCAACTGAGTGTTATATTTCGGCAAAGACATGAACAACACCATATGAATGCTTCTAAAAATATTTCAAAACTACATTTAACAGAATGATATAATAAATCTCCCAAAAGGTGAACACATAAACTTCTTGCTCAACAAGGTTCAAAAAGAAAGTTAAAATTAATGATTGTCTATAGTCAAATGAATCTTAACTATAAATTTCAATATACAACAAGATATTATTTTCACAATTAGTATCATTTGTCATTCAAAGTGCAAAATTCATTTAGAATCTCATAAGATACTATCAACAAGATGAAGAAATGACTTAATGTGTTACGACTAAAGTTAAATCATGATTAAAATATAAAATGTAACAAATATTTATATTGTATTTATGAATAATACATAAATAATTATAATGTTTATATATATCGGTTCGATTTGGTTATTTTATTGGTTATTTTAGAGTAAAACCAAACCAAACCGAATTAGTATCGATTTTTTAAAATTCAAAACCAAACCAAACCAAACCTAACGAAATATTGATTTTTTAATCGATTTGATTTGGATTGAGGTTCGATTTGGTTAAAAATCAAACCATGAACACCCCTACTCGCAATTACTCTTTCAAGCAATATATATATATATCATTTATATATAGGGGTGTTTATTTTAAGATAAATATCATTTAATAATACAAATAATGAATTGTTGTAACTCTCCTTTTTATTAGGCCATAATAATTGTGAAATGTTCTTAATTAGTTTTAACTCCACCCTCTTCATCTTTCCTTCCATCATTCACCCTTTTATAAATAATAATTATTCTACTACAAATCTCAACTATCCAAAAAAATGAAAGCTATATGTTGTTTTGTAGTATTATTTTCCGTGTTAGTGAAATAATTTTGGTCAATTTATGATCAAAGCAATTCTTTTTTATATTATATTATTAGTGCCCATCATAAAAAAATGTAAAATAGTTTTATGTTAATTATGTCATTGATTGAAGAAGTTTATCTGTATCTAATTCATTTTAATTTATCTTTTTAGGATAAACGAAATTTTCATCTATTTGGATTCATAATGTGAGTGTGTGCAATAACTATAAGAACACTTAAGTCGATATAATTCAAGAGATTTTGCCGTCCATGAAAGAGTAATTATTGTATAATTTCTGTGTATTATACACTTTCTGATAAATATATCATAATTTTGATTGGTAGTTTGATAAGCGATACATGATTTAAGTAATTTACAAACGGTAAGTTTGAGATATAAAAATATGACTTATTTTTATTTGAAAATCCTATCAATAATAATATTATATGATCACATTACTCCTCTTATAAGTAAATTTTTTATTATCATTTATGTAAAATAAAAGAAAGAAAAAGGGAAAGAAAAATAAAGGTGCAAATATAAAAAAGATTCATGGAATTTGATTCAGTGGATTTGGATCAAAAGAACTCAACTTTGCGTTTTTCAATTTATATATTTTTATTTTTTTGGGTAATTTTGTGTTTTAAAGTTTAAAAAAGAAAAAGGTGAATGACCAAATTCAAAGATAAGTACTTGTATTATATTGTAAAATTAGTCAGGGTATTACTTAGGGAAGAAATTGCAGAAAGAGTCATAATTATTTAAATATTAAATCATTAATAATTTTTATCATACATATTATACTTCACTTATGATAAAAATTATTAATGATTTAATATTTAAATAATTATTAATACTTCACTTATGTTATTTAAGGTCTTTGTTAATAATTTCATACTATAAGTTTTCTAGCTTTTAAATTTTTTATTCAACTTTTAAAATTTTCATAATTTGACAGCCATCCGAGAGGAATATATATATTAATTCTACAATATCTTTTTGAGACAAAATTTTTAACGATTTAAATATTTTTTTAGTGATTTTAACATTTTATTATATAAGTTAGAATAGATGAAATCATTGATAAGAGATTTGGTGGAATGGTAAGTAGCTTTTCATATCGAAGGTTTGAGCTTTGAGTATGAAAATGTCATAGTTAGAAAACAACACTTAATTAGGTATAAATATGAACATTAGATATCGAACAAAAACAAAAAAAAAATGAATAGATGATAATAATATCAACGATATTTTCTTTATGACCGCGCGAAGCGCGGCTATATTAACTAGTATATATATATATAAAGAAGAACCACAGAGAAGGTGATGTGACACCTCTCTATGGTCTCCATTGTTATTTATCCTTTTGGTGAGATTTTTGCCTATTTTCAACAATTTTTCTCTTTAAATTTTATTTAATTAAAAGGTTATTAATTGAAAATGAATCGCTAGTTTATTACATCGTTTTTATTACCCCTATCAATATAGCCTCTTCAATTATCTAAATCAGTTATAAGATTATAATAGCTATAATTATAATATAATCAATAATGGCTAATGTTTAGAGAAAAGAAAAGCTAGAACACAATTTTGGCCTTTTAATTTCATTTTTTTTTCATTTATTATGTGTTATTTTTTAAAACAACTCAAAAGTCACTTTAAAAACATCTTTTAAGCCCTCTTAATTATATTAAATGTGATATGCAAAGTTTATTTCTTTAATTCTCTTAATTAAGATGAAAGTCCAACATTTAGCTCTTTTTAACTCTAAAATTTCATTGTGTATATCACTCCGTGTATGTGGTATTTCGGATATCAATTTTTTTTTTATTTTATTTTCTTTTTGTTTTTAGTTTCTTGTTGGATATAAATTAACTTGTATAAAGAAAATTTGCAGGATTTATGAGAAGGGTGATGTCATTGAAGAGCTCAAGCTAAGAATCATCTTAAGGCTCTTTTTAATTCTTTAGTAAGTTTTCTTTTTATTTGCCATTGAAGATTGAGATTGTTTTTTGTGTTCATGACTTTCATATTACTGTTGATTACGCTTTAAAAGTTAAAACTGATCAACATTTCATATTTTCAAAAACCATACACATATGAGGATGAGCCATTTTTTAAGGTTTCAGATAGGCCTTTGTTGTTTAGTCTTCAGTCTACTCTATGCAAACTAACTGTCATAGCATCATATATGACTGTCATTGGTACACTTTGAGTCTGGTAAACCAACTTTAACCTTTAAGTAAAGTGCTGAAACTCGAAAGTTATTTTGCTAAGGGCTCCTTCTAAAGGTTAGGGTAATCAACTGGTGACATGAAAAAAATTCCTCCATTATTAATTGTAGATTTATTTTCATTCAAATCTTAAATATGAAAAAAATCATGTTAGGGAATATTTCCCCATTGAATGGATAAATACTAAACATATGGTGAGAACAAAAAAAAAGGTGTCTTCAATCGATACTACCTCATATAAATTAGGATGAAGAGAGAATTTATTTTTTTCAATTTTAATATTGTATACATTGACAAATGAAAAGTGATAGAATCTAAAGAAAAGACATCTTCCCCCCCCCCCCCCCCCCAACTTGTCGCCACAACTCACTTTAACACTTAAATTTAACTTCCGTTTATTTACCCCTTAACATCTTTAAAGTGAATTATTTTCACCCCTCAAAACTGAATGTCACTCTCATGATGGAGAGTGTGCTACACATGCGCCATGTCATTGCCAAATCAGTGCCATGTCATTTGCCACATAAGAATTTTTTTTTTTAATAATCCCACACACTAACTTTTTATATATTTTATATATACAATTTTTATATATATATAAAATATATATTATTATATATATATATATATATTTAAAAGAATATATTTTTTATAAAAAAATATATTTTATATAAATAAAATAGACCTCACCCCCCTTCCTTCTTCTTCTTCACAACCCCCACCCCCTTCGTTCTTTCACAGCTCCCACCCCACCCCACCCCAATTCTTTCTACTTCTTCATTAGACAGCAACCTTTGTCCCCTCCCCTTCCTCCTCCTTCTTCTTCTTTTTCTTCACATAAAAGCACTACTTTTTCTATTTCTTTCACCATTACCACAAACTTTTTCAATGAATTTTTTTTCTTCATCAAATGCAAAATTAACTTGAATTAGATTGAGCAAATCCACCAATGAACTAAATACAAGTACATGATCACAAAAATACATCAATACACAAAATCACAAATTCAAATTCTTTCACATTAACCAAAATTCAAAATTTCAAAACTCCTAAATTTTCAATTTCTTACTCAAAAATATCTACAAAAATGGCATAAACAGTCCGAAATTCAAAAATGACATAGATGATATTCGCATGACATGAAATTCTTGGCCAAGAATCAAACTTGTTCATCAATCTTGAACCCCTTTTTTTTATTATCGAAAAATAAAATTTTGGATTAATTAGGACTTGATAGGAAGGGAATTACGAAGAAACGGGATGGGGGTATGAAGAAGATGAAGAAATGGAGTGTTGGGGGTGGGTGGGGGTGGTGTGGGGGTGGGGAAGGGGAGTGATGAAGAAGATGAAAAAAAGACTTTGATGAAAAAGACATGCCCTTTCTTGATTTTCTTTTAATTTT
>NC_061119.1:201685836-201689230 GCF_002878395.1 Capsicum annuum | reverse complement strand
TATAATAATAATAATAATAATAATAATAATAAAAATAGCAATAAAGTGGTCTTTTAAAAAAAATAAAAAATTCACTCGCTCTTTTTTTTTTTGGCCACGTCAGCTATAGGGGAAATTTAATTCATTTGAAAGTTGTTAAGGGGGTAAATAAACGGAAGTTAAGTTTAAGTGCTAAAGTGAGTTGTGATGACAAGTTCAGGGGGAAAAGATGTCTTTTCTCTAGAATCTAATCATTTGTTTGTGTTGCAGAATTGTTTGAAATTGTGACTGTCGTGTTAATTGACTTGATCTTGGACCAATGTTGTGGGCGATTGTGCAAATGAAGTGGAGCAGAATGTGCGAGGTAGCCAATTTGGTTCTGGTTTCACATGATTGTTATCCATGTAAAAGCTTAGAATGTTTATCAAAACTGATCATTATATGTATACAAATACATTTGAGAATAATTTGAAGAATCTACCATGATCCACAACAAGATGCAATCAGGTCCAAAGATTGAATGGTATCATAGAGTTAACTACAAAGGATTTAGGGTTCACGTATCATCAATTTTTCCACTAGATAAGATTAATTGTCTTTTTAATTTGCTTCGTGAAATTTCTGTAATCCCAAAATAGTGATTTGATTAAAGTTTCAGTATATGACTTATAATTTTCAGAATATTATTTTCATTTGTAATATATTAATACATAGTTAAGCAGTGTAATAGTCACTTTCGATTAAAGATGTCAAAAACTAATCTAAAAATTTAATTACTCCACAATAACGAAGGAAAGAACATCCTTTAGCAAATTGATCAAGTTACTTAATCATTTATGAAATTTATTTTTGTATGCACATTGAGACTTTTTTAGTCCCAATCTTGATTATTTTTACACACATATATATATATATTATTAGTTTATAATCGCGTGAAGCGTGGCCCCGTACCCTAGTGAATAATGTACTCATATATCCTATATTTACTTTGCAAAATGACTTATGGCTCACAACATTTAGGTTGCTTGACTACATGCTATTTCTTCACGTCCTTCAATATTATTCACTAATAAATTGAGAAAGACAATAAAAAGACAATACTGTTATTCAACTGCAACACCATGCCTTCTTTTTGTCCTTTGAAATTTTTGTTAGCTCCTTCGTATGAAGGGCTGATTTGGTTGAAGACAAGTCCACCTTCTTGGTTAAGTGTTAATTAAGGTAATTGTAAAAAAGTTAGACCATAAAAAAGTGAGAAAAGACATCTTTTCCCCTGAACTTATCCTCCCAACTCACTTTAGCACTTAAACTTAACTTATGTTTATTTATCCCCCTTAACATCTTTAAAGCGAATTACTTTCACCCCTTAATATATAATACCACTCTCATAACGGAGAGTGCATCACACTCGCTGACACGTCAGCGCCACATCACCGCCAAGTCGGAGCCACATAAATAAAGTATTTTTTAAATAATTTTATATATATATAAATATTTTATATATATATTTTTTAAATATATAAAAAACAGTTTAAATTAAAACAACCCCCGCCCCCATTTTCCATCTTCTTCGTAGCCCCCAGTCCTACCCCTCCCCTGCCCCCCTCCCATCCACCCCCACATCTGCACACGCACTCCGTTCTTCCCCATACTGCCCCACCTGCACACATACTAATCCACCTCCGTCCACCCCAATACAGTCACACTTGCCAGATTTTTCGGTGAATTTTCGCCAGAAAACTCAACTCACTTAAAAAATTCAATTAATTATCAATTTGTTCAAACAAATGAATCTAAGAAAGGAGAGGAAAAAATTATGTTGTGTGTTTCTTTAAAAAATGGATCTAAGAAATTTGAATAGGTGTTTAATGGAGGGAGTGGAGAAAAATTTTCCTAGAATTTTCTTGTTAATATTTTCCTCTGAATAGTTTCCACTGAATAATTTTCATTCAAATTATCCCATTTTTGAAACTGAAACTATCCCATTTTTTGTTTCTCATTTCTTTAACAAATGGATCTAAGAACTTTCTTTTATTTTATTTCTCTTGCTAATATTAACAATGGAGGAAAAATGGAGGAAAATGGGTGATTCTGATTCTTGTTTCTTTAACAAATAGGTGTTTAATGGAGGAAAAATTTTAATTTAATGTCTTAGTGGTTATTTTTTGGTGGTGTTAATGGAGAAATATGAAAAAAAAATCAAAGGAGAGAAGTGGTGAAAAATGTATTTGAGGTTGTTAATGGAGAAATTTGGGTATTATTGTTGATAATGTTTTGAAGTAGAAGAAGAAAAAAATGTCTATTTTTTATTTTTTAAATTTTTTAAAATATATTTTAATATAATATTACTAAAATTATTTTTTTAATAAATAAATGTGCCCTTTTAAAAAAAAATATCACGTCAGCATTAGAGGTGAAATAAATACATTTTAAAAATATTAAAAAAGTAAATAAATGAAACTTAAGTTTAAGTATTAAAGTGAGTTAAAAGATGTCTTTACTCTAAAAAAAAAAAAAAGTCTTCTCTTTTTGCATGGGATTTTATTAAGGATGAACATGAGGTTTTCTTGCATTACTTAATTAAAAAATAAAAAGATTTAAACATATATTTATCTCAATCGTGTGGAAATTTCCAATTCAAAATAATATCAAGAAATAAACTGTCATGATGTCATACTTTTGTTTCGGATGGGCATGTATTTCTAGAGAAAGTGACATGCCATAATATATATCTTAAAAGGTGCATGTTTCTTTCTGTACCTTTTTTTTTTTTTTTTTTTTGTTAGTTTGTAGTTTTTCGTCTGACATTTGATATTTATATCGAAATTTGATTAAATTAAATTTACGTGGAGAAGTAAAATGCTTCCTAACTTCATAATAAACTCTGAAACTTTTAATTAAAACTAAAGAAGTACCACTTACTGCAATTTCTGTTGGTGTTTAATTCACTGCCCGAGGAGCACAAATATGTATTTGACAATTTGTTATACTGTTGGTGAGATGAAGGGAATGTGTATGAGTTGGTTTGACTATTGAAGGCGTTTGGCAGGTAAAATAAATTATTTAGAAATTATAATTTTGTGATAATAATTTTTGGATTAATTAATATTATATGAAAGATATTATAAAATAATTTTATGTTTGATGAAATAATATAGGATGTTTTAAGATAAAGTTTAGTATTAGATGTATGCTATGTTTGATGGATGGCATAAATTAGTCTGGAGATAAATTTATACCATCAACTAAATATAATATAAATTAATATCAAATTTATTTATAGAATATTCCGCCTTATTTCATGTGTATACCAAATAACCACTTAGTTATGGATTTTATTCCTGAATTGCTGAAGATTGTGAGGCAATAAAAACTTTGATAGCTCCTACATTGACGTGTGTATTTATTTATAAGC
>NC_061119.1:201653424-201682836 GCF_002878395.1 Capsicum annuum | reverse complement strand
TTAATGTGGATCAATGAGACAGTGATTTAGGATTGATATAATAGTTCTGATACTACTTGAATTTCTTGTGAATCGTTAGCATTCATTTAATTGTTAATAGTATTACTGAATGTTGCCAATCTAAAAAATTTGAATGAAAATTGAATGCTTTATCTTCAAGCTGAAAGTTGTGTGTTTAATGGAGGAAAAATTTTAATTTATTGTCTTAATGGTTGTTTTTTGGTGGTGTTAATGAAGGAAAACGAAAAAACTGAAGGAGAATGTTGGTGAAGAATGTGTTAGGTTGTTAATGGAGGAATTTGAGTGTTGTTAGGTTGTTAATGGAGGAATTTGAGTGTTGTTGTTATTGATGTTTTGGAGAAGAAAGACGGAAAAAGTGTCCATTTTTTTTAGAAAAAATTCTATTATATTTTAAATATAATATTAGTGATTTTTTATTTTTTTTTTTACAAATATATCTTTTTTTTTTCTTAAAAATGTCACGTCGGTATTAGGGGTGAAACTAATACATTTTAAAGATGTTAAGAGGAGTAAATAAACAAAAATTTAATTTAAATACTAAAGTAAATTAAGCGGATAAATTCAGGGGAAATGATATCTTTTCTCATTAAATTTTATCGCCTATCATATCTTTTTATAACTATACACACATACCTAAATTTATCCTTTAAATATTGATATTCTATAAAATAATAACTATAAAAAACTATAGAATATAATATAAAGTGTCAGCATCACAATATCCAAAAGTTCATAAATTTTCTTTTCAAATCAACTCAAAAATTCTAGGCATTAGAACCTAAAATCCCACTATATTCTCTTCTCTACTCAAATCATAGTCATATTCGTCACAATTTTTTTTTTTTTTTTTTGTGTTTTCTTCTTCAATAATAACAGCCCTGCCCACCGCTCCCAACTCAACATTCAACAACAATAACATAGTATATTTCCACATCGTAGAATTTGGGAAGGATAGAATATACGTAGATCATACCACTACCTATCAACTCAACATTATTGTTTGAAAAATTTATTCTGTACTATATATTAATTTTTATCTTAATTTATGTGACACAAATATTATTTAAATAATCAATCATTAAAATAATTTATATTTTTAATTATTGTGATTTATAGTACTTTTTTTATTTCAATTTAAGTAACACTGACATAATTTTGAAAGTTAGTTAAATATTTATATCTTTACATTTTTTAAGTTGTTAATTGTGTGATCTATAATACTTTTTTAACATAATTTTTTAATAAGATATGAATACTCTCTCGGTCCCAGTTTACGTGGCACGGGTAAAATTTCAATAGTAAATCAATTTATTTTTATTTTTTTTCATAAATATACTTTTTAAGGTTTTTAATTATTGTAATTTACAATACTTTTTATCTCATTTTCAAATAATATATGTTACTTCATGTCTTCCTCTGTCCTATTCTAATTTACGTGACACTAATATAATTTTGATGGTTTATCAAATGTTTTATGTTGACATATCATTTTGTGTCTATTTTATCTTTTTTTATGAAATATTATTAATTTTTTAATGCTCGTATGATCATAATAATTAATTAGAGGCGGTATAATAAAATCACGATTGAAGCAGCGAAAGCAGACATGTTTTAAATGACTTCTAATAACTAATTAAAAGTGATATAACAAAATTACTATAAAAATACTCGAGGAAAAAACTTAAATGGGCCTCCTATAAGATATTAAGTTAATTTAAAATTTCAAGAGTTAATTTATCATTTTATATCTATTTATCCTTTTTATTAATTTTTTAATACTTAAATGACTTGTAATAATTAATTTGAGGTGATATATTAAAATTACGATTAAAACAGCTGAAATAAACATGTTCACCTGGTGCCTACTTATCGCCTCTTATTATTAGTAGTAAATAAACACACACACAAATATATTCTTATTATAATACAGTAATGTACGTTTCTTCTTCTTTTGGTCACATCAACCCAACATTTTACACTGGTTCTTCTATATCTTCTTCACTCTCTATATCTCTTTCTTCATTCGCTTGTTGTGCTTTTCGCCCTACTGGGTCTTTCAATGTTCGATCGATACGGTGGAGCAACGGTGTTAATTTCAAAGTATCTTCGATACCCTATTTTTAATTACAAGAACAAAAATAGCAACTTTCGATTCATTATTGATAACATGAATACCAAAATAACTGGTTCGAAAACCAAGTTTCTCAACATAACTGGTAAGACTATGCTGGCCAAATTCACCCTCAATAGTATGCCTACACATGTTAAGCAGTACATAAAGCTCCCTTGTAAATAGGGCTGGGCATAAAATATCGAAAATTGAATTATCGAATCAAATCGAAAAATTTGGTAATTAATATTCGGTAATTCGATATTGGTATGGTATTTGGGAGTAAGATTTTGATATTTTGGTATTCAAGATTGGATTTGGTACAAGATATTAATGCCGTTTGATATTCGATATTTATCAAATATGAAATATTTTATATATATATATACACACACACTACGATATGTCTAACCAACCCAATAGACAATAGTATTAATCATCCCAAAAAATCTCTTGAAGGTTGGCAATATATTCGTAAAAAACAACAAAAAGAACTCTAAATAGGGTTTCTATTAAATATACTCTTTGAAGTATTGTAACGCCCCGAAATCTCATCTCGGAGCGTCACACGGTGCTTAAGGCTACAAGTAGCCCCAAGCTAACCCTTCGAGCCTGCTACTATCTCTATCTTTCACTTTAGGATATCAAGTCAAGCAATAAGGCTATAATATATCATCTCAAAACTAAAATAAACTGGAAACATAGTCTGAAATATAACATACTGAAAGTCCAAAACACAACTGCTAGTCTAGTCTGACAAAGCCTCTACTACTCAAACTGAAGAGCCATTGGGACAAACCACCAACTGACTCAGACTGTTATAAAAGCAATAATAACTGAGAATCTGAGAAAAGTAGGTCCTCGAACCATGAGGACTCACCAACTGTGGAATGTAGGAAAGGCAATTGAAAATCACGATCACTGCTGAGACTGATCACCTGAACCTACATTATGAGACAATGTAGCACCACAGACGTATATGTGGATCAACACTTTGGGAATGTACTGAGTATATGAGGGGTGTAAGCGTTTACATAAAACAATATCAATACTTTTTAATAAAATCATGCATGCAAATAGGAATGACTCACATAGCTTGAATAAGTCTGAAGTATAAAACTCATGAATCATGAATAGTGAGGCATGTAACACAAATCTCGTGAGTCATTATACTTAACTTTAAAATCTATACTCTCTTCTTATTCTCAGTACTCGCAGACTAAAGGAAACTTTAAACAATACTTTCAAACTCATGCTTTTATCTCATGGAGAGTAAAAGTTCTTTAAAACTTAAGGACTCAGAACTTTTAGGAACTTTTTAACACTTGGGAACTCTAGAACTCTTTTAGACTTGGGACACTTGGAACTTGGGATTATATAACTTTGGGAGTTTATTCTAACTAACATAAACCATGTGAGCTACATGGAGTCCAACGTCTTTCCTACGTTAGGGATAGCTGTTCTATCCTTGCCATCGGAGTAGAACCTCATCTTTAGTGATCACTATCTCGGTCTTGGGCCCATAAATCTCGAACCTATGGTGGCACGTAGTTCTAGGGTATGAGACTTTGGAATTATACCCAACTCGGTGCTAAAAACTACTCCCATACTCAGCTCAGAACTCTTAGGAAATCTACCTAAAAAATAACTCACGGGTCTATAATGAAGACCAGAACATAATTCTATTTGCTTCAAATCATACTCAATGAGAATTTCAACTCTATTATGACCAAAGGGCCAAATCTTTCTCAATAATATCAAAGCACTCAATTCATAGGTGCATATAGCACAAAAGTTCATAAAATTACAAATCTCAAGTAGGGCTTAATGACCCATAGTCAAATCTTAAGTTAAAACTCATCAAAATGTATACTAGATGTCATAAAGATTCATAAATCATATAGAAATCTGGAATTTTCAGCAATTTGCCTTAAAATCTCAACATACTCATGTGTTTCAACTTCTAGAACATTGGAACTATTAAAATCTCAAGGAAATAACAATATAGGGCATAAACCCATACTTCAATTTCATGAGAGAATATAGAAAATCATATATTCTTGTAATTAAAACAACTTTTGGGCACAAGAACGAAAGGAGTGTCCTTGTTCAAACCCCACATACCTTAGATTATGACTTGGATGAACAAACTTGTTTGAGACTCTTCTTCTTACTCTTGAGAGAGGGTTCTTGAAGCCTTTGACTTGGGAATCTTGAATCTTAACTCAATTTGTAAAATCTATGGTGAGTTCTTGAAGAGAAGATTTGTTCTTGAGGGAGAAATCCTAGCTCTTGAGATAGTTTAGAATGAATAATGAAGTTATCTGATTTGTATTGGGTATATCGGGGGGTTAAAAGGGTGGAAAAAGACCTAAAAACCCTTTTTAAAATAACTTAAAAATACTGAACGGGGTGTGCGACAGTCCGTCGGTCCCGACCGTCACACCTGGGCCAGATTTGGATTTTCTGCCTCGACTGCAACGGTGAGGTGCGATGGTACGTCGCTAGTCCAACGGTCCATCCGTCCCGCCGTCGTGCTTGGCCAGTAAGCGGACTCATTGCCCCCTCTGCGACGGTGAGGTGCGACAGTTCATCCCTAGTCCGACGGTCCGTCAGCTTTCTCCATCGCACCTGGGCGATTCAACTGCTTTCTGTAAAAATGGCCATATCTTTCTCTTTCGATGTCGGATTTTGACGAAATGGGTATCGCTGGAAAGATAATTCAATTTCCCACAGGATAGGAAGTCATTTTCAGGAAAATTCAACAAGGTTTAAACACTAATCACTTTGGAAGTCACTTCACAATCTTTTAGGGTCGAAATTACACTTCACTTGACACGCTTTAAGGCTCAGACTACGAGGAAACTTTGTGGGGTTTTACAATATCTCCCCCTTGAGAACATTCATCCCCGAATGTCGCTAGTTAGACTAGAACACAGGAAAAACTGAATATACATAGCTGAAGCAATTTGCTAAGCGGGCTCCAAATCTTTCTAAACTCTTGAATACTTCAGAAACTGTAAGAACTTATGTAAAAATAGATACATAGCTGAACTTTAGATTAGAAAGGCTGAATTAGGGAAGGATAATACCTTCGTCTTGATCTGAACTCGCGAGAAGAGGTGCGGGTACTTGGCTCGCATATCTGCTTCTGCCTCCCAAGTAGCCCCCTCAACTGACTGGTTCTGCCACAAAACTTTGACCAAGGGAACCTCTTAGTTCCTCAGTCTATGGATCTGGAAATCTAGGATCTCAACAGGAATCTCATCAAATGAAAGACTGTTCTGAATATCAGAACTCTCTGAAGGATCCACTACAATGGAATCACCAATATACTTCTTAAGCATAGAGACATGAAAGATAGGATGAATAGCTGACAACTTTGCCGGCAAATCAACTTCGTAGGCTACTTTCCCAACAAGGCTCAAAACTCTATAAGGGCCAACATAACGGGGACTAAGCTTCCCCTTCTTCCCAAACCTTTTCACCCCTTTCATGGGTGAAATCTTCAAGTAGACCAAATCACCCACTTCAAACTCAAGATCTCTTCTTCTCACATCGGTATATGACTTTTGACGACTCTGAGCTGTCTTTAACCTTTCTCTAATAAATTTAGCTTTCTCCATAGCCTCAAACACTACATCAGGCCTAATCACAGCAGCCTCACCCACTTCGAACCAACCTATGGGTGATCTACATCTCCTCCCATACAAAGCCTCAAATGGTGACATCTTAATGCTAGCATGGTAACTATTGTTATAGGCAAACTCAATCAATGGTAAGTGTTCATCCCCACTACCTTTGAAATCAAAGGCATACACCATCAACATATCTTCTAAAGTCTGGATGGTCCTCTCAGCCTGACCATCTGTCTGCGAATGAAAAATGAAACTTAAATAAACTTAGGTACCAAGACCCTTCTGAAAAGCTCTCCAAAACTAAGAAGTGAACTGAGTTCCCCTATCCGAGATGATGGACAAGGGAACTCCATCCAACCTGACTAACTCCCGGATATACAATCTATTATAATCCTCATTTGTATAAGATGTATGCTCGAGCGAGAAATGCACGAACTTAGTCAACCTGTCTACAACAACCCAGATCGAATCATGACGACGACGCGAAAGAGGTAAACCAGTCACGAAATCCATATTCACCTCTTCCCACTTCCAAGTAGGTATACCAAACTCTTGCATTGCATCACCAGGTCTTTGGTGCTCTACCTTAAACTGTTGGCACGTTGCACACTTCGCTACAAACTCAATTACATCCTTCTTCATACCACTCCACCAATAGATTTCCCGCAAGTCGCAGTACATCTTGGAAGTGACGGGATGAATAGAGTACCACGTGCCATGCGCTTCAGCCATAATCCTCTGCCTCAAATCATCAACACACGAAATACATAATCCACACTGCAATCTCAACACGCCATCTCCCCCTTGGGAGAAAACGTCTACCTTTTGGTCCTTAACTGACTCCTTCAATCTGACCAAACTAGGATCCCTATCTTGCTTCTCCTTCATTTCTGAAACTAAAGAGGATTTGGAACTACTCTGTACCAAAATATTCCCCTCAGCGGAATCGAGCAACCTAACACCCAGTATACCCAAATAATGCACATCACGAGCTAACTCTTTCTTACCTTTCTTTACATGAGTAACACTACCCATAAACAACCTGCTAAGGGCATCTGCCACTATATTGGCCTTTCCCAGGTGATACAACACACTCATATCATAGTCCTTTAACAACTCTAATCACCTTCTTTGCCTAAGATTCAACTCCCTCTGAATAAACATATATTGCAGACTTTTATGATTAGTAAACACATCAACATGAACACCATAAAGATAGTGTCTCTATATTTTCAAAGCAAAGACCACAACAGCTAATTCAAGATCATGGGTTGGGTAGTTTTTTTTCATGCGGCTTTAGCTCTCTAGATGCATAGGCTATAACGTTACCCCTTTGCATTAACACACAACCCAAACCAACTCTAGAGGCATCACAATACACCATAAAACCATCCGTACTATCAGGCAAAGTCAACACAGAGGCTGAAGTAAGTCGAGTCTTCAACTCATGAAAACTCTTCTCACAGAAATCTGACCACCAGAACTTAACTTTTTTTTGGGTCAACCGAGTCATGGGAGACACAATAGAAGAGAAACCTTCGACAAAATGGCGGTAGTATCCAGCTAGACCCAAGAAACTTCTAATATCAGACGGAGAGATAGGTCTAGGCCATTGTCTTACAGCTTCTGTCTTTTGGGGATCAATTCTAATACCTTCGACTGAAATGATATGACCCAGAAAGGCTACTGATCTTAGCTAAAATTCACACTTGTTGAATTTGGCGAACAACTGGTGATCTCTAAGAGTTTGCAAGATAATTCTAAGGTGATCTGCATGGTCATTCTCAGTACAGGAGTAAACAAGAATATCATCTATGAACACTATGACAAACATATCAAGATAGTGCTTGAACACTCGATTCATGAGGTCCATAAAGGCTGGAGCATTGGTTAGCCCGAAAGGCTGTATTTGGAATATCACATTCCCTCACCTTAAGTTGATGATAGTCGGATCTAAGATCTATCTTAGAGAAATAACTTGCACTTTGCAACTGATCAAACAGGTCATTAATTCTCGAAAGAGGATATTTATTTTTGTCTGTAACCTTATTAAGCTGACGATAATCAATGCACATAAACAAAGAACCATCTTTCTTTTGCACGAATAGAACCGGTGCGCCCCAAGGAGAGACACTGGACCTTATGAAACCTTTATCTAAAAGATCTTTCCGTTGTTTTTTCAACTCCTTAAGCTCTACAGGTGCCATACGGTAGGGAGGAATAGAAATAGGCTGAGTGTCGGGAAGAAGGTCAATCCCAAATTCTATTTCTCTATCGGGATGTACCCCTAGGAGATCTTTCGAAAAAATATTAGGGAACTCATTAATAATGTTGACTGACCAAATAGTTGGAGCCTCAAACTTAGTGTCTTTAACTCTAACTAGGTGATAGATGCAACCTTTGGATATTAGCTTTTTGGCTTTGAGATAGGAGATAAAATGACTCTTGGGAGATACTGAACTCTCGGACCACTCAAAAATTGGTTCATTAGGAAACTAAAACTTGTCCACAGGGGTACGACAGCCTATAGATGCATAACAAGAATGAAGCCAATCTATCCCAAAATAAGGTCGAAATCCACCATATCCAACTCTATCAAATTAGCAAGTATGACTCTATGAAGAATAGTAATAGGATATTCTTATACACTTGCTTGGCAATAACTGACTCCCCTACCCTACTAGAGTAGAAACTAGGAAAGGCTCGGGGATCTTTTTGGGACATATTTCAAAATTCACAGTTACTAGTAGGGTCATATAAGAGAAACTTGACCCGGGGTCCAGCAACACATAAACATTAAAGCAAGAAACACGGAGCATACCAGTAACAACATCGGGAGAATCCTCCTATTCCTGATGGGATGGTAAGGCATAGAATCTGTTCTAGCGTTGACCACCAATAGTACTGGATGAAACACCCTGAGCAGGGATGGGACGGGCTACAAGAGATGGTGCACTAGTAATCTGTATCTGAGGTCGGACATCTCTGTTCCCTTGCCTAGCATGCGGGAAATCTCTAAGTTTGTGGCCCAGCTTGCCACAACCAAAACAACCCCTCCGGTTTGCTAAACACTCATCGGGATGGTCCCTTCCACACTTAGCACAAGAAAGATAGCGGGGTCTGTTACTTACACTATTCTGCGACCTAGACATATAAGACCTGTCCCCTTGCTCCTGCCTTCCTCTAGGCATGAGAGCACTAGCTGATGAAGGCGCTGGCATAGATGAATGGTTCTGGAACTGTGGACGGTTCTCTCCATGGGACCTAGCCTGACCATACTCATGCTGCTCGGATCTAGCCTTCTTGTTACCCCTCACTCTCTCTTTCTCTCTTATCTTATCTGCCTCTATCTGTTGTGCATGTATTATCAACCTAGACAGATCTATATCCCTATTTAGCATTGAAGTCCTACACTCTTGAAGCACCAAACCAGAAATATCTGTCACAAACTTACTCATACTAGCTCGGGTGCTAGTAATCAAATCAGGAGCAAACTTGGCTAACTGGTTGAACTTCAGGCAGTACTCCTTAACAGTCATAGAGCCCTACCTTAAGTTCATAAACTCCTCAATCTTCGCTTTCCTTATCTTAAGCGGGAAGAACTTGTCCAAGAATATATCTTGGAATACCTGGCAAGTCATAGGAACTGCATCCTCGCCTCTACCCTTCCTCCACGCAACCACCCAATCATAAGCAATATCTTTCAACCTGTAAGACGCCAGCTCAACACTTTCTTTCTAAATACGCATCACCTGTGTGATCTTTCTCACCTCCTCAAGGTATAACTGTGGTTCCTCACCTACCTTAGACCCATAAAACTCTAGCAAATTCATCCGCATAAAATCACAAATACTAGTATCAACCAAATTACCTCCCTGCTAATTTGGAACTGCGACCTGGTTATTGGCCTGAACATTGGCGGTGACTGCTTGGGCTAACGCCTAAAACGCTGCCCAAAACTCAGCATGAGACACTGTCTCATTCAAGGGATCAACAAGCTGGGGTTGCTCATTATTATTTCTGCAGGCGTTCGCTCTTCGGGAAGGCATTTTCTGAAATAGAAGAGCACAAATTATTAGATGAAAGGGACAACTGTAGGCCCGATAGAATTTGAAAGAAAGAAACAACCTTTTTCCTAGAACGTCTTGTAGCCTTTTTCTCATAGATGTGGTGCGCTACACACCTATGATCAAGACTCTACTTAACGCAGCTTGTCAGACTCCCTAGGACTCCTTAAACCTTAGGCTCTGATACCAAGTTTGTAACGCCCCAAAATCTCATCCCGGAGCGTCACACAGTGCTTAAGGCTACAATTAGCCCCAAGCTAACCCTTCGAGCCTGCTACTATCTCTATCTCTCACTTTGGGATATTAAGTCAAGAAATAAGGCTATAATATATCATCTCAAAACTGAAATAAACTGGAAAACATAGTCTGAAATATAACATACTTAGAGTCTAAAACACAATTGCTAGTCTAGTCTGACAAAACCTCTACTACTTAAACTGAAGAGCCATTGGGACAAACCCCCAACTAACACGGACTGATATAAAAGCAATAACAACTGAGAATCTGAGAAAAATAGGTCCTTGAACCATGAGGACTCACCAACTGTGGAATGTAGGAAAGGGACTCGAAAATCATGGTCACTGTTGAGACTGAGCACCTGAACCTACATTATGGGACAATGTAGCATAGACGTATATGTGGATCAACACTTTGGGAATGTACTGAGTATATGGGGGTGTATGTATTTACATAAAACAATATCAATACTCTTTAATAAAATCATGCATGCAAATAGGAATGACTCACATAGTTGAATAAGTCTGAAGTATAAAACTCATGAATCATGAATAGTGAAGCATGTAACACAAATCTCGTGTGTCATTATACTTAACTTTAAAATCTATACTCTCCTCTTATTCTCAGTACTCGCTGACTAAAGGAAACTTTAAACACTACTTTCAAACTCATGCTTATATTTCGAATCGATATAAAAGCAATAACAACTGAGAATCTGAGAAAAGTAGGTCCTCAAACTATGAGGACTCACCAATTGTGGAATGTAGGAAAGGCACTCTGAAATCACGGTCACTGCAGAGACTAATCACCTGAACCTACATTATAAGACAATGTAACACACAGACGTATATGTGGATCGGCACTTTGGGAATGTACTAAGTATATAGGGGGTGTAAGCGTTTACATAAAACAATATCAATACTCTTTGATAAAATCATGCATGCAAATAGGAAAAACTCACATAGTTTGAATAAGTCTGAATTATAAAACTCATGAATCATGAATAGTGAAGCATGTAACACAAATCTCGCGAGTCATTATACTTAACTTTAAAATCAATACTCTTATCTTATTCTCAGTACTCGCAGACTAAAGGAAACTTTAAATAATACTTTCAAACTCATGCTTTTATCTCATGGAGAGTAAAAGTTCTTTAAAACTTAAGGACTCAGAACTTTTAGGAACTTCAACACTTGGGAACTTAGAACTCTTTTAGGCTCGAGATACTTGAAACTCGGGATTATATAACTTTGGGAGTTTCTTCTAACCGACATAAACCATGTGAGCTACATGGAGTCCAACATCTTGCCCACGTTGGGGAGAGCTGTTCTATCCTTGCCATCGGAGTAGAACCTTATCTTTAGTGATCACTATATTGGCCTTGGGCCCATAAATATCAAACCTATGGTGGCATGTAGTTCTGGGGTTTGAGACCTTGGAATCATACCTAACTCGATGCTAAATACCACTCCCATACTTAGCTCAGAACTCTTAGGAAATCTACCTCAAAAATAATTCAAGGGTCTATAATGAAGACCAAAACATAATTCTATTTGCTTCAAATCATACTCAATGTGGGTTTCAACTGTATTATGACCAAAGGGCCAAATCTTTCTCAATACTATCAAAGTACTCAATTCATGGGTGCTTATAGCACAAAAGTTCATAAAATTACAAATCTCAAGTAGGGCTTAGTGACCCATAATCAAATCTCTAGTTAAGACACATCAAAATGCATACTAGATGTCATAAAGGTTCATAAATCATATAGAAATCTGGAATTTTCAGCAATTTGCCTTAAAGTCTCAAGATACTCATGTATTTCAACTTCTAGAACATTGGAACTATTAAAATCTCAAGGAAATAACAACATAGGGTATAAACCCTTACTTCAATTTCATGAGAAAACATAGAAAATCATATATTTTTATAATTAAAACAACTTTTGGGCACAAGGATGAAAGAAGTATCCTTGTTCAACCCCCACATACCTTAGATTATAACTTGGATGAACAAACTTGTTTGAGACTCTTGTTCTTACTCTTGAGAGAGGGTTCTTGAAGCCTTTGACTTGAGAACCTTGAATCTTAACTCAATTTGTAAAATCTATGGTGAGTTCTTGAAGAGAAAATTTGTTCTTGAGGGAGAAACCCTAGCTCTTGAGATGGTTTGGAATGAATAATGAAGTCATCTGATTCATATTGGGTATGTCAAGGAGTTAAAAAAGTGGAAAAAGACCAAAAAACCCTAAACGGGGTGTGCAACGGTAGGTGTGACGGTTCGTCGCTGGGGCGACGGTCCGTCGATCCTGACCGTCGCACCTGGGCCAGATTTAGACTTTCTGTCTCTACTGCGATGGTCCGTTGCTAGTCCGATGGTCCGTCGGTCCTGCCGTCGCGCTTGGACAGTAAGCGGACTCACTGCCCCCTCTGCAATGGTGAGGTGCGATGGTCCATTGCTAGTCCGACGGTCCGTCGGCCCTCTCCGTCGCACCTGGGCGATTCAACTGCTTTCTGTAAAATGGCCATATCTTTCTCTTTCGATGCCGGATTTTGACAAAATGGGTATCGTTGGAAAGATAATTCAATTTTCCACACGACAGAAAGTCATTTTTAGGAAAATTTAACAAGGTTTAAACACTAATCACTTTGGAATTCACTTCACAATATTTTAGGACCAGAATTACACTTCACTTGACATGCTCTAAGGCTTAGACTATGAGGAAACTTTGCGGGGTATTACAAGTATAAACGTACATTTGCACATCTCCAACTTTAATCTGGTATTTTTAAATACCATACCGGACCGAAGTTTAATTTACCGAATCAATGTTTATAAGTATGATATGTGGTATCTACGTTCAAATGCCGATTACCAAATTGCAGAACTCAAATTTTAAAAATATCAAACCGAATATTGAATACTCACCCCTATTTGTAAATCCATAAAATTTTCAATAAGATTCAAAGAGATTTTATCTGGGATGATTGTGCTGAGAAAAGGAAGTTTCACTTTCTTAATTGGAATGTGCTAGCTACTTATAAATCTCAGGGTGGACTTGATCTCCACAAGAGTGGGTTCAAGAATAAAGTATTTCATACAAGTCTTTATGGCGACTGTTCAAAAATTACAACAGCCTTTGGGATTAAATTTTTTTCTCTAAATACTATATCCCTACCCCTGGTAGGATAACCCACACCACAAGACTTGTGTCTAGAACATGGAAAAGAATCCAGAAAGAATGGGATAACTGTACTAAAAGTATCAGTTGAAAGGTCAATAGAGGAGACAAGGTTAAATTTCTAGAGGACAACTCAACCCCTCACTTTAGAAGCATTAGGAATCCTGTCCAAGGACTCGGAACAGACATGATTACCAATAGTAACCTCTTCATAGATGGGAAATGGAATTTCACTAACTTATCCTTTGAAATTCCCAACATATCAAGGATATCATTCTAAGCCTCTCATTGCCTCAGTCCAGTAATGAAGAGGACAAACCTGTTTGAAGCCTTACAAACAATGTCACTTTCTCCACTAGTAGTATGTACAACTGCCTCAGAAACATAGATCAACAAAATTCTTGAATCAATGAATTTCAACTTATGTAAAAGTTCATAGCCCGTAACAAAGTGAAAACGTTTCTTTGGTTCTTATAACACAATAGGATTCCTACCAATGGCTGCCTCAACAACATTGGCGTTAATATCCCTGCCCAATGTCAGGTGTATACCAGCCATAAAAAAACTACCAGCCATATTTTCTTTCATTGCCAAAATGCTAAATACTTCTAGATTAGCTTGACAAACAAAAACAGTTATAGTCTATCTCATACCTGGAAAATCATTAACTCTAATAATTGGATTAACTTGTGAAAGGGCCTTAAAGGAAAGCCTTTTAGTACCTGGCTTCCTGGGATACACTCTTTTCGTACTACCTCTAGGTCAATTGGCTAATCAGGAATGATAACACTCTCAACAACAAAAACAACCTCAGCACTGTCAACAATGCTATTGTCTTTACTTCAAAATTAATTTTACTTGCAAGAGACAATAACATTGCTAACACACCCCAAACTGTCGTTGATGTCAAATGAAAAGCTCCTAACCTTGGTTGCCTAAAGCTGAACAATAATGGGTCAGCCTCTGCTAACCCTGGTGCAGATAAACTTGGAGGGGTCTTCAGAGACCATACAGGAAGTGGGTGCTTGGTTACTACGAGCCCATTCCCCACATCTCTTCCACTATGGTATAACTACTCGCGTTAAGACAAGAACTAATAATAGCAAAGACTTGCAACATTAAATACCTTGCCATTATTCATATAGTGACTAATGATCATCTTTTTTATCATAATATTATTGTTGAGTGCAGGACATTACTAGCAGATATGGATGCGGCCCTTCTAATTTACGAAAAGACCAATAATTCTATCTACAATGCCTTTTTTTGTAACAGACTGGGCTGTAGTTGATAGCTCAGAAATACTCTTTAGACGTACTGTTAAAAATTCTGTTATTAACCTATCGGACCAAAATATAACCCCAAATAATATATTTTTGGCTCCTACTTTTACTAGGAGCACAAACCCCTAACCTCTTAGGGGTCGTTTGGTAGAGTGTATTGGAAAACTAATGCATACATTAGTTTAATGTGTATTACTAATACCTTGTTTGGTATACTTTTGCACCCTATGTATAACTAACGCTTACATTACTTATACACTCTATTGTGTATTAAGGTGTGTATTACTAATATCCCAAAATCTATGGTATTAGCAATGCAATGGATCTAATACATGCATTAACATGATTAAACACACTATTATCATTCAAAAAAAAATTCACATCCTTTCCAACATATATATATGGATGATATTTTTGTAAATTTTTTTTTTTTAGAAATTATTTAATACAGGTTATTTTTAATACATCAAACCAAATACTGCATAAGAAAAATACAAGCATAGCTAAACACAAACATTACTAACACACCACATTTTGCATTATTCTTATACACTCTACCAAACGACCCCTTAATGCTATAAAATTATGCCAGGTTCACCCCCGCCCCCCCCCCCCCCCCCCAAAAAAAAAAAAAACTACACACATGATACCTAAATTTATCCTTTAAATATTATATAAAATAATAACGATAAAAAAACTAGAGTAAAGCATCTAGTACTCTTAAACTATGACTAAATTTGCTTCGACACACTTTAATTTCACGAGAATTCTATTCCCTCCCTCCTCCCCTAACTAAATTTTAGCATATTTTTGTCATTCTTTTTAGTTGACGTGACATCTTTGTCGTGCATCTCATTTTTATGTAATATAATAGTCAAGTCAGTACGAAAAGATACAAAAATATATTAAAATTGAGTTCAGTGGTAATATGACTACTGTAAAATTAAAAAGTGTCGTAATAACTTTGACCATAATTTAGAGCTACTCGATGCTTATCTCAAAAAACTATAAAATATAATACAACAAACAAAGTAGCTGTTTGGCTATGAAAATTACTTTTTTTTCGGAGTTGGAGTTGGAGTTGTGTTTAACCATGTCTTTTTGATTTTTTTTTTGTAAACTTTTGAAAAATCTTTTTTAAATATAATTTTATGCCCTCAACTTTTACAAATTATCAAAATCACTCAACTACTAATTTACCTACTAACAAACAACCAAATGTTGAGAAAATAATTTATATGTCTTCAATTGATAAAATAATTAACAACAAATTAATTATTATGATTGTTATTCTTCTAAAATTTGAATAAAAATATCACAAGCACGAGCTAAATAAGTTTATCTAACCATAATCGATTGAATAGAGAAAATATATTTTGATAGATATGATTGATGGATATAAATATATTTTTTATATTCTTAAATTTGTTGATGAAAATTCTTAATTATTTTCACTTGAATTAATTATTTTATTGAATTTGGTCATTTTAAAAAAATATACGAATGAATTATTTCTGCATAGATTAGTGCTAATTTTTTGCTTTTTCTTTATTGATGATATTGATTTTCCTTGAATATTGTTGTATCGTAAATATGGATCGTTACATTATGTTTGATATGCGACTTTATTGACCACTTTTTAATAATTTATTAAAATCATAATAGCCATTATATGACATATGCAGAAAATTCGAATGGCAAGAAAAAAATTAAATTTCTCATTTTTAAATAACATAATGTACTAGGCCTTATATTTCTATAATATAGTTGATTCAAAACAAAAGTTGATATATTTTCGCCATAGATTGCCATTTACTTCACGTTAGTAAATTTTGGTTAAAAGAAAAAAAAAGATTAGAATATCTGTAACAATTAAAAATAATGTTGTATCATAGAAAATAAATAATAATTTTTTTCTTGGTGGTTGGTTGTAGTTATAAGAGGATTTTGTGTAAAAATTTAAAGATTGAAGTTATATGTAATAATAATGAAAGTTGAAAATGGAAGTGAAAAATTGTGGAAATAACAAAAAATTATTTTCACATTTTGAAATTCAACTTCGAAATAATTTTTTAAATTTTTATGATCAAACACCACAATTTTTGAAAAAATAAAAAAAGTGATTTTTTTTTTTTCTGAAAAAAGGATATTTTTTTTTATGGCCAACGGGCCCAAAGAGTCAGCATCACAACATCCTTAAAAGTTCGTGAATTCCCCTTTCGGATCAACTCAAAATTCTTAGGCATTAGAATCCAAAATCCCAGTGTATTCTCTTTTCTACTCAAATCATTAGTCATATTCATCACAATTTCTGCCAATTTTTTTTTGTGTTTTCTTCTTCGATAATAACTAACACACGACCCTTAGCCGCCTCCACACGCCTTAGTCCCTACCCAGCTACCCCATTAACCCCTCACCCTCAACCCCACCCCTTCAATCACCAAATACCCCATCTGCCCTACCCACCTAACCCCAACTCGACATTATTGTTCGAAAAATCTCTGTATATATATATATATATATACAGTAATGTACGTTTTTTCTTCTTCTTGTGTTCACGTCAACCCAACATTTTACCCTTGTTCTTCTAAATCCTCTTCACTATCTACATCTGTTTCTTCATCCTCTTGTCGTGCTTTTCGACCTACTGGGTCTTCCTATTTCCGATCCATACGGTGGAGCTACGGCGTTAACTGGAAATCTCCCATCACTCTTAAAGCTCACATCAGAGCTTCCCTCGCTACCCCTCTGAATCTCAATAGTTTCAATCGAAAACTCGTTACCATGGGTGGGTATTTTCGTCATTTTACCTTCCCGATTCACCATTTTTAATTGGATTTGTTGTAAATTATACAATTTTTTAAAATTTTATTTCAGATTCATAATGAATCTTCACAATATTACTTTTTTTTTTTTTACTGAATTTGCTGTATTAAGAAAAGTGGGTTGTTGTGATTTGTTAATCTGAAGTCTTTTGTGATCTATGTTTCTTGGACTCTTTAAAAATGTGAAAAGTGTGTCGGATTCTACTAAAGTAATGTATTTTTGGAGAATCTGACTTGGCCACTGCCCACACATTCAGTATCGAAAGTGAAGAGTCCGTGCAACTTAGCTTGTGATAATATTGTTCTTAACATAAAGAAAGTTCAGTGTAAAAATCTAAGATTTGTAGAATGGAATCATGGTGTGTGTCGGATTCTCCAAAAAGCAATGTATATTTGGAGAATCTGATACGGGTGCAACCTTAACTTGTGAATCATGGATCACGGGTAATCTTAGTAGCTCAGTTGGTTGAATTGGAATTCGATTTCCCACCTTATAATCTCTTTTTTTTTTTCCATGATCTACCAAAAGCTAGAAATAATTAAATCTTTTTGGCTTTTATTACATTAGAAAAGAAGTGGATTAGATTTTTTTTTAAATACTTTTCAATTTGACTAAGGTAGGTGGACAATTGAATTTGACCCAAGATATTTTTTCTTTTGACGTTTGTATTTTTTGTTTGGGTATTTGTTGAATTGTTTAATAATGTTTTTGATATGCTGTCACTAAATGACTCGTTAGACACTTGATCCATAAAGAAAATTAAGAATCTGATACTGTTTGTTAATGGATTCAGCTTCAGAGAACCCATTTAATGGAATCCTCACCAGTCTTCCCAAGCCCGAAGGTGGTGAATTCGGGAAGTACTATAGCTTACCTGCTCTGAATGATCCCCGAATTGGTAAGTACTATAGCCTAGCTAACCATATATTTTTTTATATATAAATTATAATAAAGTACTTTTTTTTTTTTCGTTGTGATGTGTATAACATGACATGTTCCATTGCTTGAATTTGTTAATTTGTATCCACCTGTTGTATTTTATTTGATGACTTAAGAGTATCATATTTTTGTTTGTTTTCTATACTGTTAGTTGTCTTGTGCCGGGGGTCTATTGGAAACAACCTCTCTACTTCATTGAGGTAGTGGTATGGACTGCGTACACTTTACCCCCAGACCCTACTTTGTGGGAATACATTGGGTCTGTTTTTGTGACATAAAGTATCATATTTCTTATTTGAGATTAATGGTTAATTCCTTCCATGTATCATTGCCTAGGTTTGGTATTAGACCCCTTCCAAGTCCTTCTGGAATCTTAGTATCTTAGTTGTTTAGCTACCAACCAGAACTTTCATCTTGTTGGTGAGAGTTTGATTCCCACCTTGTGATCTCCTCCCCCCACCCCTATTTTTAATTAAAAAAAATGCCTTCTTTTTTCCCCATTCTTATTTTCGTTTCAGGTTGAAATTAATGACTTTTGAATTTTGCGTTGTTGAAGTGCTTGATATCACAGTCTGCTAATTTCCAGTTTACTGACGTTTCCTTGGTTTTGTTATTGTAACAGACAAGCTGCCATATTCTATTAGAATTCTTCTTGAATCAGCAATCCGTAATTGTGATAACTTTCAAGTCAAAAAGGAAGATGTTGAGAAGATCATTGACTGGGAAAATACTTCGCCGAAGCTAGCGGAAATACCGTTTAAGCCAGCCCGAGTTTTGCTGCAAGTATGCATTTCTCCAAATTAAAATGAAAAAAAAATGTTATTCGAGGTGTAACAGTTTTCATCTTAACTGTTTTTGCCAGGATTTTACTGGTGTACCAGCTGTTGTGGACCTTGCTTGCATGCGCGATGCCATGAACAAGCTTGGCAGCGATGCTGACAAGATTAATCCATTGGTATTCATTTCTTTTAAGTTTAGCTCATGTTGGCAAAGTTTCTTACAGTGTGCTTTGTCACCTTTAATGGTCAATGTTGAAACAACTAAGACGTGTTTCTTTCAAATTTTTGAAGTGAAGGTTCAACCGATATTTTATTCAATTTTTGCATGAACTGTTTTTCGACCAAACACGAAGAAAGAAAAATTAATTTTCTTGGCGTTTGTTTAAAAGTTTGTTTAAAAGAAAGTTTCTGCAAAAAGGTGAACTTTTTCCAGAACAAGTTTTTCAATATTTTAAAGCAACAGATCCTAATTAATGCATTCCATGGATTTTATAATTTGGATATATAATCATTGAAATGCTTTCTTCTTATTTTGTTTGTAGTGCTTATGTATCAAGGACTTAGTCATCACTAATTATAATAGGTTTGAGGTCACTGGTATCTACTAATAAAAAATATTGAGGTCATTGTTACAGTTCTTCTATCGGTCTTTTAATAGATTCTTCGACTTCACGATGATGTATCTTATTTTTTATTCGTTCGGTATATTTTCAGGTGCCGGTAGATCTAGTAATTGATCATTCTGTTCAAGTTGATGTGGCAAGGTCAGAAAATGCAGTCCAAGCTAATATGGAACTAGAATTCCAGAGGAACAAGGAGAGGTTCGCCTTTCTTAAGTGGGGTTCTAATGCTTTCCGCAACATGCTTGTTGTTCCACCAGGTTCTGGTATTGTGCATCAGGTATTGTACCTAACTTAAAGGGGCTAGTTCTACTGCTGTGCACATTGAATGTAACATCTGTGCTAGACTGTAGCTCTTTTAAAGTTTCTTTTCTTTATATTTTCTTATCTTTCTTCCGTAGAGGAAATGCATTGATATTCCTGGATTTACATTTACTATATTCATCCCAGGATATGATATTCCTGAACTGATTAACTTTTGGCACCACAATTTTATTAGGTGAATCTTGAATACCTTGGAAGAGTCGTCTTTAACAGGGAAGGTTTGCTCTATCCAGATAGTGTTGTCGGAACAGATTCCCACACCACTATGATCGACGGGCTGGGAGTTGCTGGCTGGGGTGTTGGAGGTATTGAAGCAGAAGCTACAATGCTTGGTCAGGTATGAAACCACGAATGTCATAAGGGATTGTGTATCAAGCTGAAACTTGGAGTAGTCTTCTGTACTTTTCTCATTCTGTGCTTCAGTTAGTAATGTATTTTGAAGTTTGACTATCAACAGACCTCATATTACTTCTTTCATACAGATTTTCACTGTACTCCTTTTATTTTGGTATGTGCTGAAATTCCTACATTCATGAATCTGAAATTTATCTTTCATGATACACACATAAAACTGGAACTTTACATTCGATCTAAAAGTGGTAAGCGTTCACTTAGAATTTTACATGGAGTTGGACACAGTTAGCTCCACTTATATAGGTCAATTCACCTCAATACGACAATCCTACACTTTTCATCTTTTTTTGAAGAGGTGGAAAGTGAGGGCACTTGCAATTTTACATGGACATATTCAGCTCTCTTCCTAAAGTTTTCATTAAGATGGAATAGAGGCTGATGCATTCATGTGTTTGTTTGCCTCTTCCGAATTACATGCAATGGGTTCCCCTTGACTCTAAGAGGACATAAATTCCTTATGGAGGTTGATGCATTCATTTGTTTGGTTGCCTCTTCTTAATTACATGCAATGTGTTCCCCTTGACTCTAAGAGGACATAAACTCCTTTCTTTTGGCTCTACAATGCTTAGTTGTTCTTTAATTTTGTTATACAATATCTGGAAGTCCAGTTGTGTCTAACTAATTTACAGTAATAATACTAAACAACTGATATTTATGCTAAACTTTCAATGGTCTTTCTTCCCAATGCTACTTTCTGGATGCTCACAGCCAATGAGCATGGTGTTGCCTGGAGTTGTTGGGTTCAAGTTATCTGGGAAATTGTGCAATGGTGTGACTGCCACTGACTTGGTCTTGACAGTCACTCAGATGCTGAGGAAGCATGGTGTTGTTGGAAAGTTTGTTGAATTCTATGGTAAATACAGGGAAATTGCACAAATTACTTACTACTAGTTTCGAAATGGTAAATGGGTTCACCAGAGAAAGACTTGATGGTTTGTTTACGTTTTTTTAGGTGATGGAATGGCTGAACTATCATTGGCTGACAGGGCCACCATTGCAAACATGTCCCCTGAGTATGGTGCTACAATGGGTTTCTTCCCTGTAGATCATGTTACTTTGCAGTATCTGAAATTAACAGGGAGAAGTGATGATACAGTAAGTGTTTAGATACGTGTAAGCATTACCCATGAAGATGAAATGTAAGTTGTAAGATTTTCTAACGACAAAAATTTAGGTGGCAATGATCGAAGCATATCTGCGCGCAAATAATATGTTTGTCGATTATAATGAGGTTGGTCTTCCCTGCTACCCTCAGTTGTGAGTGTCTTTTATTTAAGTACAAGAATCTCTATTGACGGATAAATGAAAGATTTTGTCTAGATATCCTTATCCTTTGTTTTGCGCTTGTCAGAAAGAAAATGAACGGCTGTGTCCTTTTTTCTTCTTTATAATATTCTAAGAAACTCTTCATACTCTAATTTCAGCCTCAACATGAGAAAGTGTACACTTCTTGCTTGTACCTAGACCTCGCTGACGTTGAGCCATGTGTGTCAGGGCCAAAAAGGTATCCTTCATGTCTTTGGTAAACAATCTATTGAATGTGAGGAACATTGTAACAACTTTATAATAGATACTTTTATTTTCCTTTATAGACCTCATGACCGTGTGCCCTTGAAAGAAATGAAGTCTGATTGGCACTCTTGCCTTGAAAACAAGGTCGGATTCAAGGTGAGCAATTACTGTTTTCTACTTTATTCCATTGAATCTCCTCATGATATGAACATGCTGCTCAAACTAATATGAGACTACTGAATTACCAAGGTCAACCTTTGAGTTCCATAAGTGCTAATTTGAGTGGCTCTATTCACTGAAGGGATTTGCTGTGCCGAAAGATGCACAGGAAAAAGTGGTGAAATTTTCTTTCCAAGGGCAAGATGCAGAGCTGAAACATGGAAGTGTTGTTATTGCTGCTATCACAAGTTGCACTAATACATCAAATCCTAGTGTTATGCTAGGAGCAGCCCTTGTTGCAAAAAAGGCTTGCGACTTGGGTCTACAGGTCAGTTCTAGCCTATATACTTACTTTTCTTTAATGGTTTCTTCGTATTTTTTAATGTCATCCTGTTGATATCCAGGTCAAGCCATGGGTTAAAACAAGTCTTGCTCCTGGCTCTGGCGTAGTTACAAAATATTTACTCCAGAGGTATTCTTTATAGTTTCTCAGAGCAAGTTTCTACTTATCCCATCCCTGTGTGTGTGACTATATGTTAAATGTGGTATTTGTTGTGAAACAGTGGGCTGCAGAAGTATTTGAATCAGCAAGGTTTCCATATTGTTGGATATGGTTGCACTACTTGTATTGGGAATTCTGGGGATTTGGATGAATCAGTTTCTTCTGCTATATCAGAAAATGGTAACTCCTTATGATCGCTTGTACTTAGCAGTAGCATTGTCTAGTCTGTCTTTTAGGTGATTATTTGACTTATTCTTGTATGTTAGACATCGTTGCTGCTGCTGTACTTTCTGGAAATCGTAACTTTGAGGGACGTGTTCATCCCTTGACAAGAGCAAACTACCTTGCTTCACCTCCTTTAGTGGTTGCCTATGCTCTTGCTGGCACTGTAAGTAAATGCACCAAGTGATATTATTTATCCTAGGAATTGCTTCTGCCATATATTATATGCTTTCTATAGTGAAAAAAGGGCAGTAGAACACACTTCTAATGAACAAATAAGATGATAATCTATGATAATCAGAAATTTCATCTCAGAATAAGAGTCAAGTTAGACGTGCTGAGTTTGGAATGGGAATTTATATCACCGTGAAGCATGTTACAATAGATACAGGAACAATCTTTCACAGTGAGATGTCTATAGTAATGTTAAAAATGCTCCAAAGACAAATAAGTTTAACATGTTTGTGAAAAGCTGTCAGAATGATGTAGTTGTAAAATAGTTTAAGTATCATTGGAAACTCGTGTCATAATCAGGTTGGTACCAAATAGAAATAGTGAAAGCCTTGAAGGTGAATTTGGTATTTACGCATTAGAAACCTCTTTTGGCATGTTGTATTAAATGATCGATCTCGGCTACTTTCTCTATCATGGGCATCTCTCATAAGTTGGACCATCGATAGTTTAGTCATGACATAGCTTGGCCCAAGCCGTTGGGTTCCAGCACAACTTTGTAAAAAAAAAAAAAAGATTCAAAATGTAGACCTCAATGCTAGAATGATTGCCTGCACACATGATTTCATTGTGAATCCAAGAAGATGCTGAAAAACCATACATCATATGCTATCATCCGCCCATGCTGCCGAGGCACTGACAGAAAACTGTAAATGATTTGCAGGTTGATATAGACTTTGAGAAAGAGCCAATTGGAGTGGGAAAGGATGGCAAGAATGTCTACTTCAGGGATATTTGGCCATCAACTGAAGAAATTGCTGAGGTATCTAGTTAATTAACCTTGTCTACCTACAGGCTACAACTGTTGAAGAAACGAGTAAACTGAAAATGAGGTCTTTCCTTGTTAGGTTGTCCAATCAAGTGTATTGCCAGACATGTTCAAGAATACCTATGAAGCTATTACAAAGGGGAATAACATGTGGAATCAATTGTCAGTACCAGCTGCCAAGCTCTACTCATGGGATCCTAGTTCTACATACATTCACGAGCCACCATATTTCAAGGATATGACCATGGCTCCCCCAGGGCCTCATGGGGTGAAGGATGCTTACTGCTTGCTGAACTTTGGTGATAGTATTACCACAGATCACATTTCACCAGCTGGAAGCATCCACAAAGATAGCCCTGCTGCCAAGTACCTTAATGAGCGAGGTGTTGATCGCAGGGACTTCAACTCATATGGTAGCCGTCGTGGTAATGATGAAATTATGGCTAGGGGTACTTTTGCCAACATCCGCATTGTAAATAAGCTGTTAAATGGGGAAGTTGGCCCAAAGACAATTCACGTTCCCACTGGAGAGAAACTCTCTGTGTTTGATGCTGCAATGGTACTTCACACTTTTCCATTTGCTTATGTTTTTCTACTGCGCCATTCCTTTCCATTTTTTTTAGACAATGTGATAGTCTCCATAGTGCATTCCAATTTTTTTAACAGCATAGTTAATATGTCAGAGTTTTTCTATGATATGCTAACATTTCTTAATACATGGAACTTTTAGAAATACAAGTCCGCTGGGCAAGACACAATAATCTTGGCTGGAGCCGAATATGGAAGTGGAAGCTCCCGAGATTGGGCTGCTAAGGGCCCCATGTTGTTGGTGGGTTTTTCCCTTCTATTTGAATTTGTGTTGATTTCTTCCTATTTCTGTCCTATAGGATTTTCTAATCAGGAAAACTATTTGATAGGGAGTTAAAGCTGTAGTTGCTAAGAGCTTCGAGAGGATTCACCGTAGCAACTTGGTAGGAATGGGAATTGTGCCTCTATGTTTCAAGGCTGGTGAGGATGCAGATTCACTTGGATTGACAGGTCATGAGCGATTTACCATTGACCTCCCAGACAAAATTAGTGAGATCCGCCCAGGACAAGATGTTACTGTACGAACAGACACGGGAAAATCTTTCACATGCGTAGTGCGCTTCGACACTGAGGTAATATTCCACTTCTGTTGTTTTTTCCTGCTGTTTTCCTCTTGGTGTTTGATTATGTGAAAGATATTGATGTGACAATTTATTTTCAAGATGAAACTGCTGCCAATAAGACTAGCAAAGTTTCTTGCACCATATACTGGACCTGCAATTGAATAAAAAAGGTTGAGGTACTGAAGAAAATGGATTGAGGAAAGAAAAGAAAAAGAATAAAGAACAGTTCATGAACATACTATATAGATTGTATCACTTCCCACCTATGGATAAGTTCATCCAAATTTTCATTGCTTGCACGTCCGCTTCCTTAAGACACGTGTTTTAAAAATATATTAATTCCATAACTCATTTTCCCCCTTTCACTTTATAAATATGTAATCCACTAGAGGTAGGTATTTATATCAAAAATCACCTCCAACCTACTAAAGAATTATCAAATCTTTGTTAGTAGCGTTTCTCTATGAAACATAATTGCAGAAAAGAAATACAGGTCGATTAACTATCTATGGTCAAACTTATCTAATAGTCAGACGTATTTGATGTGTTCAGTAGATTAGTTTTGTATTTAAATGAGAAAAACTAGGATTATAAATCCAAAAATGCCGGGTGTCTTGTCGGATCCTTCAAAATGAATGCATTTTTTCATGATTCGACATAGTCGCAATGACATTTTCGAGGAGTCCGAGCAACATAGCTCTCATACTCCATGTGATCTTTTAGATCTACATCCTCCCTTTTATTACATTCAGTAATCATATTGTCACACGCCTATGCATAGGTTACATATGGAGGTCTACATAGGACATGGACAGCCTCCATAACAAATGACTATCTCATTTTATCATCTATATGTGCCACATGCACCCTCAATCAGATGTGACATTGCTAATCTTTTCTCATCTTGTATGAGCGCACATATCCACTACACGACATGCACTTTATGGTGGAGGATATGTTTGCTCTCTGAGATCCAACATTCACTTACATGTAAAATGGTTCTACGGTAGAGATCTCTTGTTCAGTTATCCTTTTGCCATTTATCAGTTCTTTTAACATTGGATTGGCTCTTTGATTTACTTCTATAGGTGGAGTTGGCTTATTTCAACCATGGTGGTATCCTCCCGTACGTCATACGACAGTTGAGTCAGCAATGAAAACACAACAATCAAAATTGGTTATTTACTGAGAGTTTCTCATTTGGTGAAATTTGAGAAGGGAATAATGGATAATGTAATTGCTGGGCGAGGTCATTTTTTGTTACTTGAAACACTGTCAAGCTAATCTTTTAGCTATGATGAGCAGTATATCATCCTCTTCTAGAAATAAAATGTTTATTGTTAAATCTGGAAATTGTAAAACATGCTTTATATCAAATTAGGATGTCGGTTGCTTTGCATTGATATTTTCTTTTTTCTTGTTCATCATTTTCTTTTGGTTGTGTGTTGAGAAACATACCAGCCAGGAGGTTATAGGTTCGAGCCATGAAAAGATCTAAAACAATAATGAAAAGTTAAGATTGTGTATGATAAATTCTTGTGGTTCGACTCTTGCCTAAACCCTGTGCATATCGGGAGCCTTAATGTATCCTTAATGTATCGGGCTGTCTTGTGTCTTCCAGAAACAGATCTTCCAAATCTAATCTAAAAATACACATTTTGTTTTGCTCAAATCAGAGCTATACTACTTGTAGATGAAATAGTCATGATATAAAATTTGGTTTTATTTTATTCAATATTTGATTTGTCTTTTGTCATTTATAACTACCTTTGATATTAATATAATAGTATATCAATTTGTTTGTTTTATTCATCATAGCTTCCTACTTCTTTCAAATGTTTGGAAAATGATTTTCTTGCATGTGATATTTTCTCCACCCCATAAAGGTAGGGAAATATTTTTTGAGTGTACTTTAATCTCTAATCTCAATTATGGTAAAAGTGTGAAACTCGTTATAATTGATGTTTGTCTTTTTTATCCTTCATTAAAAGTCTTTCCTTTAAATAAAATGGTCTTTTCCCTTTTATGATATTAAATATTAATTTAAATTACAAAATTCTATATTAGATGGTTATTTACATTACAAAGTCTTATTCTATTTCAAGTAGGTAATTATAACGTCCAAAATTATGAATGACAAAATCCTTCTATTCTATTTCGAGTAGCTATATGTTTGGTCCTGTATTCAACCCCCCAAAAAGTCGTCTTTTTCCTTTTTATAATATGAAATATCAATTTAAATTGCAAAATCTTATATTGCATAGTTATTCCTCCCCAAAAATTATCTTTTTTCTTTTTATGATATGAAATATTAATTTAGATTGCAAAATCTTATATTACATAATTATTTACATTATTTTTTTTATTTGAATCCTTGACTATTAAGGATTCATCATGTAAGTAGAATCAAAGTGAGATTATAACTTTTTCTTATACATAAATTTGAACTCAATTACTAGATTTTTAATACTATGACAGAATCCAAATAACAGACCAACCCTACAAATTCTCAAACATGGTAATATTATTATGCCGCTATATTCCAATTTAATTGTATCCAAAGCCACAAAGTTCTTACAATTGAGTCAAGATCATCAACCTCTTCTATCTTTGGTATCACAATTTTATAAACAATAATTTATTTCAACACTATGCAAATCTTTTCTTTTTTAGTGATTTATAGTGGATGAAATAGAAGTATTTGAATGTGCGGTCTATAATAGTTTTATCAATTTCAAGTCTATATTACAGCTTGTCCTGTTACTATCTATTATTTCTTTGCATAATATAGGTAGTAGATGAATGTTTAGTCGGACTTTGAGGATATTTTGTGTGAAGGTTAGGTTTAATTTTGTTGTTATGATATCTCTATTATCGTATTACTTTGTTGTAGTTTATAGATGCTATATGAATGTTTGGTCGGGTTTTGAAGAATTTTTGTAAAGGTAAGGTGTAATCGTATTGTTCTTATATATATACTTTTGTTGTTATGATATCTTGATTATCGTATTGCTTTGTTGTAGTTTATAGATGGTATATGAATGTTTGGTCGGGCTTTGAGAAATTTTTGTTTAAATGTTAGGTGTAATCGTATTGTTCTTATTTTTTGTTTAAAGGGTGGTAGATGAATGTTTAGTCGGACTTTGAGGATATTTTGTGTGAAGGTTAGGTTTAATTTTGTTGTTACGGTATCTCAATTATCGTATTGCTTTGTTGTAGTTTATAGATGGTATATGAATGTTTGGTTGGGCTTTGAGCAATTTTTGTAAAGGTTAGGTGTAATCGTATTGTTCTTATATATATATAATTTTGTTGTTATGATATCTCGATTATCGTATTGCTTTGATGTAGTTTATAGATGGTATATGAATGTTTGATCGGGTTTTGAGGAATTTTTGTTTAAAGGTTAGGTGTAATCGTATTTTTCTTATATTTTGTTTAAAAGGTAGGTGTAATCGTACTATTCTGACATTTCAATTATCATTGTATTTTGTTATAATTTATGTTTTATTACTGTGTGTTATTTTTATTATTATCCGTTGTTTCTTGTACTTTCGTTAGGCATTAAGCTCTCAAAGAGATCTCCATATTGTTTGGTGCCCAGTCTATTAAAATCTAAGAGGCAACATCAATCACTTTAGGGTTGTGATATCTTGTGTCCATTAATCGATTACTTTATTGTAATGTTATCTAAAAATTACATTCCGTGCATAATAATGTTGTTTGGCCGTTATTTGTGGTTGTATTACCAGATTCTATTAAATTAGTTGACAGATTAAAGATCTTTTCTATACTAAAAAAATATTCAAATATTTTTCTTGATATCATACATGGCTCTGTGGTGGCAACTCTCTTGTCTAATTAGATGCACTTTCTTCTTATATTTTCAAAAATACTTTATCTTTGGGTTTTAAGTGCAGTCTATCTCTTTCTCCTAATTCTTATCTTTGGGTTTTGTTCACATTCTCTTTAGAAGTTATTTTGTGATCATATGTCGCATATAAGAATATGATGATGCTCCAACTGAACTAAGATAGTTAACTTGTTCTAAAATGTTGGACGAAAATAATATATAACTGAATTACTTTATGTGATTGACAACTTGTAACACAGTGTAGGAGATATTCCACAAGCATAAAAAAAGGAACAAAGATCAAAGTAATCTCCATGATGTTGTAGCAGAAATTATGAATAGTTTACAGTTGTCTAAGAGTAAGACATTCTGAATGTAAAATACCGAATTTTTAAAAATACCTTCTTAGGAATTTGCCCTCATTGTAAGCTATTATCGTTTATTGTGTGTTTCAACTTCACGATGTGGCATATTTAGAGGTATTTTTGCTTTTTCTTGTAAAGATTCTGTTAAGCAAAACTTGATATGTCATCCTCATAGTCACATTCCAAATCATGTTGTAATATGAAAAATA